>NC_080635.1:21677596-21757596 GCF_027579445.1 Ammospiza nelsoni
TTAAGTCTGTACAATTATCAGATTTTTTTAAATGGCTAATGAAGAAAAAATAGCATTTTTGTTCTCCTGATTTACAGAAGACGAGTCTTACAGGACTACATAGGAAGTTTTCAATTATTCACATCATTCTGTTGGGAATGAACTCTAGAGGACAGGATAACTACCATTGTTTTGGCTTGCATACAAACTTCATTCAAGGGAAATTAGTGTAACCAAACAAGAGGGATTTTTGTAGCTTAGAAGCCTCTTTTGTGTAAATACACACATGCTTCCATGGATTCAGTCTTGTACTAATGCCAAAAGTATTGGTACAGTAGCTTGCTCACCAGAGCACAAAACAAAGGACATTTGCATAAGATTGAAGTTCATCTGTTAGATTTATTATTTTTTGGTATACATTGTATTTTCAAAAGGTAAACAGAGTGTTGTTACCAATGCAATCTGAATAATCTGAGGGTATGAATTTCAGCAGTAAACAAGTGCTGATATTTTTTCTTTGTTCACACATAATTTTAAACTATAAAAAAAAATGCTATTAGGCAAAAAAAATCCTGAGCTTATGAAATTATGTTTTAATGTCTAAGGAATTGCATGTTACCTCCATGTTAATTGCAAATCAGTTCAATATGAGTACAATGGTTACTGTAAGAATTAATAACGATCGACCACTAGTAATTGTGATGAATTGCCAGAGTGCTATTGAAGATTTGGGCAATCTACTTCCAGGACTCTGCCCTCTGTACTTCTGTAGATATATCTTAATATTCCCCACAATTTATAGTAAAGCATTTTTCATGGATTTGCCAGAAGCTGCAATGCTGAGTAAATAGTGGCTCTAGTTCAATTGCATGCTTTCCCACATGTCCACGTTTCACTGAGGGAGCTTTTTCACCTTGGCTTCAACTCTGAACACAAAGACTCACTGCAACCTTTGAAGTTCCAGTTAACGTGGTAAGAACATAATAATTTTATATCTTACCCACATTTTTTTGTTCTCCATATACATTCAACACTCAATCCTAGTTTTAAAAGCATGTGGGTTATCAGCGATTGTGTCATGCTTTACTGGATGTCTTTTCCCAAGATCAGACGTGTGTGTATTGTATTTTTCTTAACTCCAAGATTAAGTAATCTACAAATACTGAAAGTTATTTGGGTCATTTATTTCTTCTGAAATCTGAATTAAGGCAATGCAGTTTTCCATCTATAATAATTAAATTTCAATACAGCATTGTTTTTTAAATTTGTTTTCCCTTTCTTACTGAAGAGTTCAGATGCTTATTTCCCTTCTTTTTTCCCAGCCTGCAATGTATATTCAAAATTCTTTAAATGCCTTTAATGTCCAAACTGTATGAACTCCTCTATGAATGGAGGTCAAATTTAGTGTCACTGCTGCTCGTGTAGACTCGGACTTGTGTTTTCCACCTGGAGATAAATATTTTTCAGATCCCTTAAGACCAATTTTTGTCAAAGATGCTGAAGCCTGGATGTTTTTATTTCCACTAATTGTTTTTACTGTCAATTTTCATTAATTTTAAATATTTAAGTTAAAATGTTCAAAATAGTTTAAGGTGGCAGCATTGCATTGAGAAAAGTGACTTACATATATGTCTCTCCAAATATATTCACTCCTATCTCTTCTACTAAATTCTCTCTGTTACTGTTACAGAACATTGGTTCTTTGCTGATATCAACATAAATTATTGTATTTATCAAGTATTTTAATTTACTTAAAGTTTTTCCATTTTATATTCATCATAAGTGATAAAAAGTCAGGAAAACTTGGTACAATTCCTGTGCAGAGAGCATCCCATGGCTGAGATATTATTTCAGTTCTGATTTCTAAGATTCTAAGACTTCTTAAAAATCTTAAAATTTTTCTCACTTGTCCAGGTCAGCAAGACATTTTTTAATTTTTCAGCATTTACTATTCTAACAATAAATTATTTCTTCTCTCTTTAAAAAAAATTGAAACAAAGCTGTATTTGCAGAAGAGCTCATTGCACTTCATCACTGACGAGATAATAGACAAGACTTGCTGCACCCAGCAGTTTTCTCGCCTTCTGCTTGTTTGCAGATGGGAGCACCAGAGGAAGCGACTGGGATTTCATCTTGCTTGTCGGTCTTCTTACAGATCTGTCAAATGGATTAGTTTGCTAGAGGTGGTGTTGTTTCCTTCCCTGCATTTTTATGGCAAATTCATGTCAGAGTAGGAGGGCTCGGAGAGCACTCAGGGCTTCACTGTGTCCCTGAGGTGGTCTTGTGTGAATGCTGTGTACTGGGAGAGGACAAGAAGAACAAGGGAGCACCTGCTCACAAAATGTTCGGGGATTTTGCCCAAATTCTCTATAACTAGGGTGGAGATCTGTAAACCCACTGTGTCCCTTCATCCCAGAAATTGCGAGTGGTACAGACAGAAAACTTTGTAGTATTCTGCAAAGATTGCCTCTTAGTCGTTGAAATGTTTTCCTGTGTGGAAATAGGACGGATTTCACATGGAACTGCTTTACACTGGTGCCCATAAGAGTCCTAAAAAGGCTTACTTTCCCTCTTGAGTAGCTCAAGCCCAGCACACCTGTAGTGCATATGTCACCTATGTAGTGTTCAAATGAAATTTGTGGAGTCCTTGGTGCTGTACAGTGCTCTTACCTCAGTGTCTGCAGTGGCAGCTCTTAAGCACAGGGTGGAAAACAAAGTATCTCTTTGGGAAGGAGATTTTAATTACCTCTCACCCTAGAGAGAGCTGTTCTCCCAGCTTAGAGCAGGAGGTATTGGAAGGGCGCTGTGGGAAAGATTAGCAAGAGGTTCCTTTACCAAGCCACTGTAGCAAATCAATAGAGGCTTTCAGCTGTCAGTGCAACCAATCCCTAAACCATGAGTGCAAATATTTATTTCTACTGAAAACAGAGAGAATTTACAAAAAAAGAGACATATTTCCATTCCTTTATTTTAGTCATTGAATCAATAAAAACTATTTGAGGATGTGAAGAATTCAAAGTGCTCCAGGATAGTACTCACTGAGTATACAGCTTATTTTCATAGACAAAAGCTTTCACCCTGCAAGGAGGAGAGTATCAGCATGGCAGGTCACTCTCAGGATAAACAGTTCTGATATGTGTGTGCTCCTTTAACATTCCATTTTAATCAGAATGGACCAATATCTCTCCATAACATTTAACTTGCTTTCCTTTGAGCAACAGAAAGCGTAAGGCTGTCGATAATTTTTAAAGTACCCATTTCTGTGACACCTGCATGATATTTTTTAATATTTGCTGAATTGATAATGTTCATGGTAGTGGAGTATAATGCGCAATAAACTGCTTTTGTGGCTGATTAAATGCCAAAGTGAAGTGGAGGCATTCAGCAACTGCAAAAGCCGTTTATTTAGTGTATGCCAATGCCATGAACATTATTCCTGTTACACAAGATTTGCTATACCCTAATGTAGAGAAGTAGAAAAGAAATTGTTTCCTTTTCTTGTGAGGGTTACAATTGCTGTGCTGCCTCAATCTCACACTTCACACTGATATGACATTCAGGAATGTAGCTAGGTTGAGTGCCTTGAGAAAGAGGCTGGTTTACACAGTGAATAATTATTTGGTGGAGTTCTTTGTGTAGGAAAGGCATTATGTGGCTGGGTACACTGAACTAAATTAACTGTATTATGCAAACATTGCAACTTTGGCCTTATAACTTTTGGTAGGAGGAATTCCCTTTTGCTGGGAATTCCTGCTGGGGTTCTTCCTTGAGGATTCTGGCCTGGAAAAGGCAGCTGCAATCTTAATTATTGGCTTCACCAGAGACTTGCTGCCTCATATTGCCTGTATTGCTTCCCCTCACTGAGGACTGCCACCAGCTGGACCACTGACAGATAAAAACTGCAGCCATTTCCTGTCATCCTTCATGTAACTTTTTTCTCAAGGTAGAAGTTGGCATGAATTGTGCATAATCCTGATATTTCTCTCCAGTGGAAACTTTTTTTTTTCTTTTCGGTGTTTGTAAAAAGTTTATGAGAGAATGATCTCCTCCTGGTTGGATGGAATAAATACCTCATTGACATATAGTTCTGGTGCCGTGCTATTCCTTCATGATAACATCATTTAAAGAAACTTCCTGCAAGTTGATTAGACAGAAAATGAGAAAAATAAAAAATTATTATTACTTCTCTATTATATATGTTATATATGTTGCCTGTGAGGAATGAAGGGCTGTGGTGATTCTGTGGCACCTAATTGCTATTCTAATTTCTTTTTTTTTTGTTTGTTTTGCATATTGATTCAGTAATGTCATTGATTTTCCATAGATTGATTATTTTTCTGAAGTATTTCCTCATGAGTTCTCTGACTGAGGAAGGGTTTTAGGCTTTTTAATTCAGTTGTCATTCATGTTTGTTCTTACCCAGAGAGATGAATGTCTTACTTTGCTGTTCACCTGCTATTCTGTTCTTTGTATAGAAGAACTTGAAGCAGAGAAAGCTGCTATTCCACCCTCCAGACTGAACAATGTCATTAGTTTGCTGTCACAGTATCTTCAAGAGTTGCCATCTGTACTCTTTCAATACAGTAGATTATCATTTATTGCAACAGTGATAAACTTTTCTGGTAGACATTTCTCAAATTTCACTACTGAATTGGATATGCAAGTGAGCAAACACAAACAAACAAGATTCTATTTTTATGGTTGTCTTCTGTTCTTCATTAGCCCAGAAGCTGGATAGTGGACTGCTAAATGCCTGTTCTGTAAATAGGCTGGGATTAAAATGCACAGGAGAAAGATTTCAGCTGCAAGAAACAGATATCACTGACACATTTAAAGCAACATACCCTGTAGTTACAGTTTGAGTATCATGCATGACAAAGAAGGTATTCTCTTTATCCACTTTCCATTTCCCACAGAATTAGTTACAGGCACATGTTGTGGAGCTAGTGTTTTTTGTCTCACACATTAATGTTTGCTGTCCTGAGAGTTGATTCTGATTACAGAATGTTGGATGCAATGCTAATTACTCCAAGATCACTGAAGTCAGTGCTAACAGTGAGGTGATCCTTCAGTGTTCCTCCTCTGCAGGTCACTGTGTGGCAGAGAATGAGGCTGTGAAGACCATTCCTCTGTTCCCAGTTAAAACTCCCTTGTACTATTTAATTCTCCAAACACTTCAGTCTGCAGTTACCCCAGAATATAATTTTGAGAGTAGAAACAACCCTCATTCCTAAACTGTGTCTGCTGAAGGGAGATGTAGCACGCCCAGGTAACAGCTTCATGCTGGGAAAGGGAAAAAAAGGGCTTGGACTTTGTTCCCCACCCTTCCAGTTGTGTGCAGGTATGCCTGGTGCATCAGGGAGGTTGTTTAGGAGCAATCAATCCCTGTGTGAAGATTGCCTTGTAATGCTGCTAAGGTCAGGGAGACCTTGGTTCATTTGACACATAAGTGCTGCTTGAGTGACTTAGGATATTCCAACACCCATAGGAACAACTTTAACTTGCACACTAGAGGTTTTCCACTTGTTATGACTGTGATTTCTTGCACAGCTTGATGATACAGTGGGGTTTCATCAACATCATCCCTCTGCCTTTGATAAAGTTGAAACTCTCTAGTGTTGGTGTTTAGGATCATAAATGTTCTTTTGTTTTTCCCACTACTCAAGCAAAGTCCTAGGAGTTTTTGTAGTAGCTGTCTGTTACTGCAATCTTGGTCATCCTGTTCTTCTCCTTGCTGCAGCTGGGTGTAACTCATTTGCAAAGTTTATGAGCAGAAATATCAGTGCCCTTTCTCAGAATTTGCATTTCCAGTATGATCCTGGCCCTTGATTGAAGCCACAGTAATTTCTGTTAAGACAGATAAGCATTTTGGAAGAAATTCTTCTCCCAACTATTCTAGGGGAGCTGGGAGATTGTCAGAGGACTAGTCCAGTGGCTGGAATGCAGAATTAGGGTAACAGGTCTTTGTTTGGAGTTTTGCTTCTTTCTGATACATGATTTAGTCTGGGATTAAGTCTTTCTATCTCTAAGACTGGAATAATAATATTTGCAATTTGAGACTTAGAATGTGCTTTGAGACCAACAGTGAAAAGCTCTCAGTAGTGTATTTATTATATTCTGTTTGTAGAGGTTACAAGCAGTATCTAGGAGAAATTAAAATAAAATGAAGCCAAACACACTGATTTAAAAGCAAACTGTTGAAGCCAGGCCTGAACAGTAAAATAGCTTACATGTGCCAATGCCTCTCCTCAGATAGCTCAGAATTAAGTTGCAGGGTTCCAACTGCTGTCAAAATAGGAAAAAAATTCCAAGGTTATAACTGTTTAATGGGGGGAAAATGGCTAATTTCTGTCTCTTTAAATTTTGTGGTGGAGAAAATAAGGTCCTTTGATCTTTAAATGAAAGCTTCCAGAGTCATTACATTGAATCAGTTAATCTCTCCCAGTAGTTACCTTATTCTCTCTTCCTCATGGGCATCCTCTTTCATGGTCTCAGTGCTGAGCTTCAAATCAATGAACAAACTGTTACTGCTTCCAACACAGCCTGTCTAGTGAGCTTTCCTGCTTTCATGCATTGCCAAGCTCTTACCTCAAACCTTGGCACGTCCAAGAGGAGAAGAGGTCCAGTAGTGCCACGTGTGTGTTAACCAGGCTGGCTCCATCATCTTCATTTATGGGTCAAGCAGTCCCTTGCCTCTTGACAAGAGGTGTTTGTGCAGGATTGCATGTCCTGACATTCCCAGGTGACACAGGTAATTCTAAGCAGCTCAAGCGACACAGAAGGGTTAGGGACTATCCTTGGTCATCCCACTACTTAGTTAAAAAAATATTAACCAGAGCAACAACAGATCTTCATATCTTTGTGTGAGATATCCATACCCAGAGAAAAATAAATTGCATTGAGTGTGCTGCTGGCTGAATATATTCTTTGTTCAGAATGGTTTTTATTTCTCTCTGGGGGAAAAAAAAAATTAAAATTTAAAGAAATTTCCCACTGTAAGTACCACAAAGCATATCTATTACTTACAGTATGAGCTGCTGTACCTGGTGGAGCACAACAAATACTGTGAAGTAGCACCTGGGAGTTTTTGAAGGTGTTACCAGCTAGTGCACACAGTGGGTGAAAGTCAGGAGTGGAGGTTATGGAGCAACCTCTTCTCCTGTCATTAATCTGGTCCTTTATGTGAAGGGGTTACATGGTATGGTGAATCTTGCACAAGTTGTGGTAGAGTCATTTTTTAGGTTTGGACATGAAAGTTTCTGACTGTGTATCACTTATTTTTCTTTGCATTTACTTCCCTTGTTTTGACTTGTGTCCCTTGCCTCTTGCACCATTACCCAGTTATTGTGGGAAGAGAGGGCTCTCATCCCAACTATTGTGGGATCAGAGGCTGAAAAGGCCTTGACCCTTTGTAAATGCTGCTCAGCAAAAGCAAAAATATTCCTGTTTTACCAATACTGTTTTCAGCACAAATCTGAAACAGCCCCATACTAAACCCATTCTACTATGAGTTAACTCTTCCCAGCCAAAACCAGCACATCCTTCTACTTGAAAGCTTTTTCTGTTGTCTGTGCTAATTATCCATTCTTCTTTTTCCTAAGCTTAACACTAGATCACATGAAATACTTCAAAAAGAGAGTTCTGCTCAATGTCTGTGAGAATGGTGCAGAGTCAATTCCTACCTTGTGTGAAATTTTGCACTGCTTTATCAGTGGTATTTTCTTTATTTGTTCGAACATGATTTGGGGCCAGAAGCAACAGAAATCTGAATACAGCATTTGATAATTAGCCAGAGCTAAGCCTTTCCTATGTGGCCACCAATAATCTTGGTTTTGCTGTCTTTACTCAAGATCACCCTGTTTCTAATTCTCTGTTTAATAGTATTCCAGAATCTGTTATCAAAATCCTTCAGCTTTCTCCAGCACTTTGCTGCCAGCTTTCTTACAAGTCTGATGGCCTAAGAGGTCCTTCTGTACCTAAAATATAACATTTTGTAATCCCATTTTTAAAAAAAAACATTTTATAAATCAAGCTTCTCTGTTTCCATGGCCCTGTGGAACTGTGCATATACATTTTTAAAGATGGTTGTTTTGAAGACTAAGAGAATTAAGGAAAAAGTTCAAATTAACTGAAATTAAAGTATTGTGGTATTATTATTTAAAACTTCAGTATTTTCTTTATTTTACCTAGGTTTTAGATATATACCTAGGTTTTAGGCATATCTAGATTTTTTTCCATTTCTGTGTTCTTTTCTATGTTGTATTCATTCCTAATTATCTCATGCCTGGGAGGAAAAGAGACAGCAATTGTTATAGATGAGTGGGTAAATGGCAAGGAAAACAGTCCCAGAGCAAAGCAAAGCTCGTGTGCTTCCTGCCCTGGGATTTCTAGGGAAATGAGTATTGATAGATGCTTTTACACTACCTTTATGAAACTTTGAGATTCCTAATACATGTTAGGTTACACGTCCTTATTGTGCCAGTCTGAAGGCCCCTCTATTGTGGTACCATGGCAAAAAGCCTTAAAAAATAATTTAGAACATTCATGCACTTTATAGTGCAATTGTTCGTGTGTGATTTTTCAGTGGAGCTGGTAAGAATAAATATATATGTGTTATCTACCCCCTGCCTCAAAAAAATCCTCAAAACTTAAAAAATCTCACCTAACCTCAGTTCAGTAGGAACAAAACCACAATAAGAGTAGCAGTATGTGTGTGTGTGTATATATAGGCATGTGTGTATATAAATCAATAAAAAACATGAATTCTGTATGTAACTTCCAATCTTTTTGCAATCAGATTTTATTAGTATAATTTTATAGCTTTTAAAATGGAGTATTGTCCCTGTTCTTTGTCTGATACTTACAAATTACAGTGTAATTTGTTAATTAAAAAAAAAAAAAAAAAGGGAAAACCTGCCTATTTCATTATATGAAGAGTGCAGAAACATTTGTTTTCTTATAGGAGTTAATGCAATTACATCTTTTTGAAAATTGTGGAAACACAAAGTAAAATTTGTTTTTACTCTGCCACTGGTGGTCAAGCATGCCAGGTAATGCACCCTAAGAAAATGAGTGACAGTGATACTTATGATAAGTACTCTACTTCTGCTAATGCATCTGAACATCTCATGGAATTCTGAGTGATGTGGAGTATTCACATTTTATTGTAAAGCAAAACAATAGATTTTTTTCAATGGTTACAACTGTACTGTGTACCTCACTAAAATTAAAGATTAGATTTCTAACTGATTTTCCTTTAAAAATAGAAGTCTGTTTTGATTGAAAAGAACATCTTCAGATCCCGCTTGTGTCCATCTGTAGCATGCTGTGCCTGTATTTCTGCAATGTGACTGTAAGGAATCTGTTATTTTAGGGGTTTTTTTCCCCTCCTTTTCCAGGTTTCCTGGAAGCCTCCTCTGATTCTGAACGGAGAGATCCTGAACTACGAGATCCGCATGCCTGACCCGCGCATCGTCATCGCGGGGAACCCTTCGTCGCGGCTGAGCCACTTGGTCACCAACCTGGTCCCCTACACCAACTACTCGGTCACGGTGATAGCCTGCACTGCAGGGGATGGCTTCCTGGGGGGCTGCACCGAGAGTCTGCCCACGAGAGTCACCACACCCCCGACAATTCCTCAGAGTGTCAGCCCCTTGTCTGTGACTCCCATCAGCGAATCCTTCATTGCCGTCTCTTGGCAGCCACCGCTAAGGCCCAATGGTCCCCATCTGAGGTAAGCTGAGACTGAGACTGCAGTTTGCTTCTCCTTACCTCAATCTGACTCAGAAAATTCTGTGATGCAGACTTCATCATGAGATCTCTTAATTTTGGATTTCTTGAAATTCCACTTTAGGGCTCAGAGAAGAGTCAGGATTATTCAGGGCAAATGTATTGTCTGTGCTGGCAGGCTCTGGGTCTCAGATCAGTGCTGTCTGAAAAACCAGAAGGAGCAAGCACAGGATATTTGCAAAGTCATAAGTGGTTTGGGCTGCAGCATTTGGCCACTTTTTGGTGATGAGTTCAGGCAACAACTTCAACCAATAAAATGACAAGAAGAGGATTTTTAAACATGACTAATTACACATCCAGTATTCTCAATACTCTGGGTTATTCCACATGAAGAGAAAGTGACCATTTGGAAGGATGATGACATGAAATAATCTTCAAAAATTAAGTGATGAATAAATTTTAAATAAGACAGTGCATGAGAAAAATGGAAGCTGAAGGGCTAGAAGTGTGAGGGCGTAGCCAAAAGGGAAATGCAAGGAAGTACAGCAAGGACGTCTGCTGGTTGTGGTGAGTTTCACCACAAGAGCCAAAGAAAGGAATCTCCTCTGAGATTTGTCTAGAATGATGGGATGGGAATCTTGACTTGAATGTTGAATACCGAGTGTGTGTGTGTGTAGATATACATTAAAGAAATATGCATTTGAGTGCATAAAGGTTTATAAAGACAAATATATTTTTATATATACTCAATAAAAAATGTCAAATCTTTCATTCTAGTGCTTTAACGTATCATGAAACGTTCTGCATGGAATTACAGCTCTGTAGTCCATATGTTCTGGTTAGTAGCTCTCTTCTAGGTGCACTGATGGGTTCAATAATTATCATGTAATGCCATTTCAGTTGCGGATGTTATTACAGCACAGTAGCTTGACTTTTTCTTCAGGCTTAATTAGGTCACACTACAACTGAATGAAAGGATTATTGCTCTACAGTAAAATTTGAAGATTCAGAAAAGCAGTGTCTGTTATTCTGGGGTTAACAACATGACCATTTTACCATAGATTATTGAAGTAATTCAGCACGACCTACATCTGCAGATTTCATTTCTTTCATGGTGTGCCATGCTGCCCTCAACAAGAACAACCACTGAAGCAGCTGCTCTGTACAGCATGATGGAACAAGAAGTCTGCAGCAAGCAGAGCAGCAGCAGCAGCTGCCAGTGGGGGTGATTTACACATGATCGCCACTCAGTGTTCAAAAAGATTTGATGTTTTTCAAGACTCGTCTATGAAATATATTGGACAGAATATGCCAGGATGGTTTCCTATAAAGCTGTAATGATCTGTCTTTGGGTTGACACTGATGAACCACTCATGTGAGAGCTGTTCTTGTTATAAAGTCATCTGATTTTTTTTGACAGAGTTGGAGTTTAATTAGTTTTTGCTATTTAATTTCTGAAGTTATAATCTGAATTTCTGCAGTAATTCAGTTTGGCATCACTAAGTGGCACAATGCTTGCTTGTACCTGTTGAGGATTATTCCCTAAACTCGAGGGCAAAAGTTGTTGGAAGTCATGCATGTACTCCCTAGCTGCTATGGAGCACAGGAAGTGTCAGATCTCTCATAAGAGCATCTCAGTTGATTTCTGGTTTTGAAGCAACATTAAATCACTCTATGCAGTACCTGTTAAATCTGGGATGGTATTGTCTAACATGTCCTTATCAGACTGGAGATGATCTTAACTTAAAGAAGTGTCAAATTACACACAAAACCATTGGTCAGCATGATAATTACAACTGAGAGGTGACCCACACCAAGGTATTCTGCAGAACAATTAAACATGGAAACATTTTCACAAATGTGCATTTTAAATGAGAGTATTTAAAATCTGCCTAAGGGCCAACCTACTTCTGTCTAGAATTTAGCAGTAAGTGCCATTCCAGAATGAGAGGCAGGGACAAGATGAAATAGAGCAGCTCAGCACATAAGAGAATCAAGTTATGTATTTAAGGGAATATGTATGCATATGACCCTAACTTGCTGGGGTATCAAACTGAAACAATTATTGAAAGAATAAATTAAACAGTCCTGTGGAATGTAATAAAGAGTAATAATCCTAAAGATTTTGAACAAATATATCTAATTTTGTTTCCTTTAGTGTGTAGTTTCCTTTGTAATCCCTAGAATGATTAGGAAATGCAAACTATAATATTATCCCCTTTAGTTTGTGACACTAAGCGATCTAATTTTTGTTAAATTCCATAAAGGTTTTGTATAAAAGATGATGGAGGGTGTGTGATGCAGCCTGGGTGGAAAGCATGTTTTCCAAATCAGGCAGTCTCATGGCTGACCTGATGAAAGATGGGCTTTGGCTGACCTGCTGTTTGGAACAGGGACAGGAATACTGCTTCAGATACCAATTAAAACCAGGATGAAATAATTTGGTCTTTCAAGCTCACATCATGAATTTCTACCCAAACACAAAGGTGCCTTGCTAAGGTGTACAGATGGCTGGAACAGTTAACTCATTCTGTGCCTGTTTCCTCCTGTAATTTACACTGTGGTTATTTGCAAATACATTAAGTACAAAGGCACACTTAAGCTATTACTAATAGTGAAATAACAATGACAGTGCTCTTTGTGTCAGTGCATTTGCAAGAAAGAGGCATAATCATTTAATGTTCTGGAACAACCTGGGCTTATCACACAAGTCTGCATAAGACGCTGTTATGGGCTATTTGGACTTGCTCTTGATAGCATTTTCAGAAAGTTTGAAATCCATAAATCATTGAATAAACTAGTTGTGTTTTTTTCAAGTGGAAATGCTTGATTTTCTATTTTCAAATTAGTTTCTTTTTTTTTAGTAATTGAATATTTTAAAGCACAAAACATTAAAAAGAATGTTTATCTCAGGAAGTTTACAGCTGTAAAAACAAAATAATGTGTGGCTTTAAAAAAAAAAAACTGGTTGGGTTCTTTTTATTTTTGTGTAATAACATTAGTTGAGATAATCCTGGTGTTCTGCTTGTCTTTTGTGTTAGATATGAGCTCCTGAGACGTAAAATCCAGCAACCACTTGCATCAAATCCCCCTGAAGATTTAAATCTGTGGCACAATATTTACTCAGGAACTCAGTGGTTTTATGAAGATAAGGGTCTTAGCAGGTGAGATTACAAAAACTATAAAAACAAATGCTGGCATTTTGTATAGTGTATGTTTAATAGTTCAAAGTATTTCTTGTGTCTTTATGTAGTGAACATATTAATTATGTAATGAAATATTTTTTGTCATCATCTTTGGTGTTAATCATTCTAATATGCAGGGATTTATTATTAGTGTGTCATTCTTGACTCATGCATTGTTTTGCTTTTAAAGCCAAATGAAAATAAAAGTCACATGAAATTTTAGCATTGATATGCTTGTGCAATCAAACCACTTATATTTATGTGTACAGATGCTGTAGATTTGTGTGTTGTTGAAATTATAGCACAGGCAGAATGCATGTTTGAGGGAAACACCTGCAAATTGTTTTCAGCAATGTTTTTTCACCTGATTTTGTTGTGTTAGCTTCATCACCATTAAATGCAGGGTATTTAGAAAGGGGAAATAGAGTGTGTGCTCTGTTCCGAAGTATGTAACAGACCTGCTGAGTGGTAGAGCAAGACATTTACTCTTGATTGACCTTAATTTCTACGTCTTGAAGTCAAGACTATTGCTCCTTAAGACAAAACATAGAAATGAAGAAATTGTAATGGAAGATTCAACATGGATTCTGCATTGGGTTTTTCTAAGTAAAGTCTCAGGAAAACCCTCTTGGATGGTTTCAGGGTGTGTGTGTTCTGTGTGCTGGTGTGCTTTATGAGTACTCTGTGTCAATCACTGACCCTCAAATATCTGTTCTTTCCTTCTTCTTCTGTAAAAATTGAGTGAGCATCCCTCCTGAGCACAATGGGAAACAGGAGAACGTGACCTCTGCTCCTGTTCAGAGACACACCGAAGCAAACTGAGGGCTGCTGTCTCTGGCTTGCTTCTGCCTGCCTGCTGAAAGCCACTGCTCTTTTCCATCTGTTGCAATAACTGCTCGTGGAGCTGTTCTTGTACCACTTCTGCCCAAGTGTCCATTTCTTTCTCTCAGCCATGCTTGGAAGTCTGCATAGAGTCATTCTTGGTTTTAGCTCTGCACATTTTAGTGCAGCAGCATATTTTTGTCTATGTAGCAGTTATGGAGCAATTCAGAGGTGGCAATGCATTCAGAAAGAGCCTCAGTGACCAATTGTTAGGCACCATGACATTTTGGGTTGAATGAGCTGTGACCAAAAACGTGTGCCTAACCCTTGGACACACCTGAACACTTCTCCTGGGGAAGGTTCTGCAACTTGCAGCTATGTTTTTGCAGTTAACAGCTCAGGAGTTTGTGGCTGGAGAGAAGATGCTCAAACACTCAAGCCTTATTTTTCCCAAAAGAAAATTAATATATCAGCATTTATTTTAATTTGTGATACTTAAAGCACGTTTCAGAATTACTGATATTTTCAGATGGTTTCTTGATTTCTAACAGGCTACAACAGACTAATTTGATTTTCATTGTTGAAAATATGGATCAAAAAAATGAATCACAAATTCTCATCAGTAAATTCCAAGAATAGAGTACTTTCTTTTATTATATGTATGCTACAATGTCCAAGAAAAAATTAAATGTGTGTAAGTGACAGAAGAAGCAGAGAGAGAAATAAGATGTGTTTTGAATATTTTCCCCTTTTGTCAATGCTTAGAGTTAGACTTGGAGCGAGTGAGTTCCCATTAAGTTGCTTTCTTCTCAGTGGGACTGCTAAAGCTTAGCTCTTTTAAAAATCAGGATATTATAGTAAACCATCTAAAATAAATGCAAAAAGTAAAGTAAATATACAATGTGAGTGAGTGATTTTTGTACTAAAATCTCTAAATATTAGGCATTTATTGCATGCTTCTTTATTGTATCTGTAGAGATTTATCCCACTGCAGCTTCAGTGAAAATTTGAGCAAGATGATCCTGAGTTTGTCTTTGTGCAGTTTTGTGGGAGGCTTTTTATGAGGAAATTAAATTTGAGATAATGAAATCCCACTTAAAGTACATTAGTATGACTTTTGCTATAGGGAAGAAATGATGATGTGAGAGTCACTTGGTTTACCAAATACACATGTAATTTTTAATAAATCTGTGTAATTGGAATATGCACAGTTCTGAGGAAAATTACTTTATTAAATGAGTTTAAACTCCTAGGTGCCTTTTTTGGGATGTTTTTGTAGCGGAAGAGTCCTGACTCTGTGGTGAATCCCTTTTACAAATGAGACTATGCAAGTTAAAATCAGTGGGTTTCCCAAAAGAGGAAAAAAGCCTCATTTGATTAAATTCTGATCCAAATTTTGGCAGGTTGCCACTGCTGTAATTACATATTGAATTGAGCCATAATCTCTCAACACCTCAGAAGCTAAAACTATGAAGAAGTGAAATACTGTGTTTTATTTTTGCTACCATGTTAATCATGCTGAATAATTTCCACAAAATACATGCCTCTTATGAAGTCTTCATTGGTGCATCCCATACAGATGAATTTTTGTGCAGGGGGAGAAGAAACAGCAAAACTTTGGCACAGGCAGAAGGTTTACAGCAAATATTTTCTATGTCTGCATTTTTCATTCCATTTAATTATTTTTAAAATGTCTTAGGTACACAACATATGAGTACAAGCTCATAGTGCACAACGAGGTAGGATATACATCAAGTGAAGAAGTGATAGCTACTACATTAGCAGGATTACCAGAGAAGGGAAGTGTCCTCGTTGCACGTGCTGTTAATCACACTGCCGTGGAAGTGGAATGGTCAAAACCAAGTAAGTGTGCTTAGTATTTATTCCAGTAACTAGATGTTAACCTGCCATCACTTACCATGGCCTGCCTTGCTCTCAGAGGAAACACAGTCCTTGCCTTGATTTATAATATACCTAAATGTCCTTGAAAGGAGAGGAAAGAAAGAGGAAAAAAAATGTGCACATTGTGCTCTTTCTCAGTCATGTTTGTATTTATTAGATGCTCCTTCTGCAGAGTGAGAATAGTGAAAATGAAGAAATAGTTAATGCAGACTCGTGAGACATGTCTAAAGCAGTACTACACAAAATCCTGTTGTCTTTGTGGCCTATTTCATCCCTTTGTATAAAAATTTACATCTACATTTCTTCACGATGAGAAGATTCCCTTTCTCTTTCTTTATGCTGTGCTCCTTAAAATGAATTTAGCCTATTTCTCTAGTTGGTTTGTTAATACAGCAGAGGGGAATTTCTTCATGACTTAAATGCAAATGATATTGTAAGGACTGGGTGCTGAATTGCGACAAATGTAGTCTCTTTATCTTATAATTGCATGCCTGAAGTGAGCATGCTTATAAAAACTGACAAATGTAATAGATCTGAAGCAGCTCACTGAGGTTTCATTACCTTGGTAATGTAAACCCCTGACCTTCTAGATGTAGGTAATGCAATCTGGTTTTATTTTCATTCATATCTTAGAAATTTCCTCCATATATGTTTGTGAATGTAGAAGTTAAACACCAAGACAAGGCCATTCATTATTTAAAAACCTTATCATATTTTATTACTTCTTATGTTGCAAATAAGCACATTAACTATTTTGTTTGTCAGTGTTTCATTCTTTTTTTATAAAACTAGTTTTTAAATTACTTTTGTGTTTTCTTTGGGAACTTGGGAGCCATCAACATAAGTTGCCTTGCTGTCTTTCCCTACTGAAAGTTTCTGACATCTAAGGATTTAGGCCTTGTATCAGTACCACTTAAAATAGTGTATCATTCTTGATTAAGAGTTTCGATGACAAACCCATATATTATTAAGTCTGAAAAAATGCTTTTGGCTTTTATCAGTGCTCTGCCTCAGTGAGCTGAGTCCTGTTCAGTTGCATGGTGTGTCATTCCGAGATTTTTGTGTTAGTGCGTACAGTTTTCATTGTAATTATACTTTTCATCTCGATGCCTAGTGGAAAAGAAGTTGCATTTAGTCAGACCTGAGCTTAAACTGTTTGACAAAGGACAGATAAGATAACAGATGACATCTGAGTCACTAAAATGGAGAAGACTTGCCTGGAATCTGTTCTTATCCATCAGCTCAGACCAGTGAATATCATTCCCTGTGTAGCCTGAAAACTGTGCTGTTTTTTCTGTCTTTCTCTTAGTTAGTCCTGGGTAAAATATATTTTACAAAGAAATGTGAGGATCTGAGGTTTTTGCCCTGTGTTTTTAATGCTTCAGAGTGTATTACAGCTTTAAATATAGATTATGTGCTCATTCTTGTTCTGAAACAATAACACATAGCTTCTCACTGTACTGTGAATGGCCAAAATGCCATCTGGGTAAAGCTGAATGTCAGTGCAATTTATGGCATAGGCCCAGGTCCTTTATCCATGGCAAGAGGAATAACACAGGACTGGAGTGGGCTCTGGGAAGTGTAGTTTGAAGGGAAGGAGCAAAAAGGCCTGCACCCCACTCCTTGCAGTGGGTTTTGCCTATTAATTTTTTAATTCCATTGACTACATGGGGATGTCTAGAGAAAGAAAGCTTTCTCCAGTGTTGGATAGGATGATGAACCATTAATGATTTTGACAAATTAGGGAGAGCAGTCTGTGTCACTCTTTAAATGGGTGAGATTGGAGACACTTGATGCAGTATTTCCTTTTTTATAAATAAGAGGTTCTGCATAAAAATTGGTTTACTCTTCACAATGAATGTTGTTGATAAGAAACTTGCTGACTGAAAATTTTCCAGTTGATGTCCCGATGTTTTTCCTTTCTTTTCCTAGCACTGCAGGATTTACAAGGAGATGTTGTTTACTACACCCTCTTCTTGAATTCTACTGATGAGAGAAGATCTCTGAGGGTCCAGGCTGATGTGAACTCTGTAGTCATAGATGATTTGCAGCCCAACACAGAGTACCAGATATTTTCTCAAGTTTTCAACGGAGTCCACAGCATCAACAGTGAAGTTGTGCATGTGACTACCTCAGATGGAGGTTGGTTAGCAGTGAATGCAGCTTGACTTAAAATCTGAGAATGAAATTGATTGATTTTTGTTAGGGTTGAGATCAGTCATCCTTCCATTATAAAATTTCCGGTATAAAAGGAAGAAGGTCTAAAACGTTAAAATGCTTAAGTGCTGGTTGTCATCATGTGGTAGATCAATAAACAGCCCCACTGAGACAGAAGCAAAAGCTCTAATAGCAGATATTAACCCAGTTTGTTCTCATCTTCTCCTGCATATTCCTGTCTGTGTGCACTAAGTTTGGAACTGAGTTCATATCAATAAATGGTGGAATTTAGAAACAATTAAAGGGTTTTTTAAAAGATTTGCTCTGTGAAGCGACATGCTTTTGACATGACAGATGTACATAAGGCCTTTCCTGAGTCACTAGAAACTCTGGGTGCAAGTTCAGCTTCTAAGAAAATTCTTTATGAGTCGTTTCTATGTCAGTGGGCAAGTGCAGAGCTGGGGGTGGAGGTTGAGGATAAAATAATAATAAAAAAATTATGCATCTGAAATGTGTTTAGAATGGTCTTTCTAATCTTTTTGCTTTATAAAGTCTCATTATAAACATTATAATATCATTACCTCAGAAGCAAGTGTTCCAGGTCATTAGCAAAGCACTTTAAGGGAGGATTCCATTTCCTTTCTCATGCCAAAGGTCAGCACCTTTTGTTTATAAAATAGAATTGATGGTAAGGGCAATTTTTCAACTGGTAAAGATTGTTTCTTATGATAAAAATAGTCCTTTGCATAGTTATTTCTGACATGCTTAGATAATTATGTAAGTTAACGCTAAGGAAGGTGTTGGTTTTTTTCTTTTTTTTTTTTTAATAAGTGTTAGACTTCATCATTACCTAGAGTAATCAACATTTGAAACCATTTACATAATGGCAATATTGCATATTGCTTCATCTATAAGGCTGATATTGTCACGTCCCAGCAGACATAAGGTATTTTGGTCTCAGGTTTTGCTTTAAAAGCAAAATGCTCTATTCTTCTTTTTTTTTTCTTCTTTTTTGAAGAATTAAGATTGAGGAGACATAAAAATAATATTTGCATGTTGACACACGTTGACAGTGCAGATGTGTGAGTAATTTATCACCATATCTCATTGGCCACATACTACTGATGATTGACACTGTGCTGCTGGTATAAAGCATTTTACCATCAGCTCTCATGATTTCTAACTGAGAGTATAATCAGCCAATTTACAGAAGACTACAGACTGTGATAACTTCATCAGAGGAAAGCAGATAAGCAGTGAACCCTTTGCTAAACCTAAATACTAATCTGCATTTGGTTAAACAAGTGCTTTTGCAGAGACAGCTGGAGTTTATTCAGTTTCTTCCTTTATTTCTAGAGCCTGAGGGCATGTTCCCTCCAGAGGTTGTCATCATCAACAGTACAGCTGTACGTGTCATCTGGACATTGCCTTCAAACCCGAACGGTGTTGTCACAGGCTACTCTGTCTATGTAAATAACCAGCAGTACAAGACTGGAATGAGCGAGCCGGGATCCTTTCTTCTGGCAGATTTGTCTCCCTTCACCGTGTATGATATTCAGGTTAGAATGTATTTTCTAGGTTGTGTGACATACTTTAATTTTACTTATTTAATTCTACTTGGATTTCCAAGAAAAATATTGTTCTGTAAATTTCTTTATACACGTGGACATGTGTTTGCACTGATGCTTGCGTGCATATCCATACAAGGAATATATTTATTTTTAGCATATTTTGGTTTGTGTACACTTTTCATCACAAATTTCCATTATCTCCTTTTTCAAAGTGTCAAAACTCCATTTACTTTCCCTTAAACACTCTGTGCTTCAGCATTAGCAAAGCTCCAACATATATTACCAAGAGGCAAAGATTCTACTCCTACTCATTAAAAGAAAATTGCAATTATTTAAGAAACATCAGGCATGCATGATATAACTTTACAGTGAAATAATGATGTTGCATTTGACACCCCATTATCAATTTTTTTTTCCTTATCGTTTTGAGGAGGCAGCAGAGCTGATCTCTGAAATCATCACAGTACTTTTTATGGTCCTAATATGTGCACCATTTTTTCTTTGCTTTTCCCTTTCTCTCTCTTTGCCTTACTAGTCACATATCTAGTGAAAGGCAAAATACTGTGGGCAGAAACATAATAATAAAAATAATAAAAAAATAAATCTTCCTGTCCTGACTTTGTAATAATCTCTTCAAGAAATGGATTTTGACACTTAATTGTAACTATTCCTGTCTATTTCATGAAGGTTTGGTTTACATTATTATATATGGGATAAACTTAGTAGTACTATGTGTACTTAATTCTGAAAATTTGCAGCCAGTTACTCCATGCCATAAATAAACATCACAGTAACAGGCATACTGTAACAGATTTCCATGTTCCAGCCCCTCTGAAGCAGCAAACCTCCATCCATGAATACACATATGACTTTCTGAATGCCACTTGGAAACACATTTGTCTTTTCTCAATAACAATGCAAATTCAGTGTACTGCCTCACTTATAGACCCTCTATATTAATTTACCATGGCCACCTTCTGTTGCTTGAGATGTTAATTATTCTTTTCTGCCGTGCTAGTATTTATATCTGCATCAATGTGATTGGTAAAACCAAAATAAGATGCCTTTACTTTTTTTTTCCTTTTGATTCTTTTTCTTCTTTTCCTGCAAACAATATTATCTTGGATGCATGTGCATCTCACTGGTAATCTTACTGCATTATTTTTCATTTTCATGCTTTTTTTATTTGAAGTAAGTTCCCTGTTGACAATACAGAAACAATGTTATGATCCTTCAATAACTATTTCACTTTTCTTAGTTTAATCCCAAGAATTGAAGGAATATAAATTTATTTCTGTGACATGTTTTCATAAAAAATTGTATAATTTCTATTTGCATTTCTTACTTTTAATTTACAAAATAGACATGAAGGAATAGAACACACTAAGGAAAAAGATTTTTATTTTTATATCAGAATATATAGTAGGAATAGAAAGATTACTGAAGGCCTCAAGTGAAAGCACATTTTTTTCAGTATTGCATACTGGGGTCTACATGTACATGCAGACAAACAAGTTCACTGCAACTCTTTTGGTGATAATTTAATAGCAAACAGCAATTAATGCCAGAGGGCTGCATGTACCCTTCTTTTGAAAACGGTGTGGGAAAATGTGATACAGTGCAGTAAATCTTTGGCAGATATACTTATCTCAAAGCTGCAGTATTTTCGTGGCTGTATGGAATCTCTTAAACAGAAAAGAATTGTATCGTGGGTGAAGAGAAAGTCTAAACAAGTAGTGGAGCTGAAAAATTTCTGCAGCTGAATATGTGAACATCCTGTTCCTCTCCACCAGATTGAAGCCTGCACGGTGTACGCCTGCGTGAGGAGCAATGGGACCCAGATCACCACTGTGGAAGATGAGCCAAAGCAGCTGTCAGCACCCATTATTCACATAATTGGCTCAAGGTACTGTGCTATAGGTGGCTTTCATGTATCAGGGACATTTGTAGTGAGAATGGGGACCAGAATGTAAAGTTATCTTCTCAAAACTGAATGAGGTGCATGAAAGAATTAGTATGCACTTTGAAAAGGTTTTTAGTGGTTGTTATCTTTGGTCTTGGAGCTTTTTCACTGAAAGATCAATCAAAGAAGTCTCACCCTTGGTTGATTGTACATACCCATTTGGGTATCACTGTGCTGTGATAATAAATAAGGCATTAGTGGAATAGTTAGGAGAAGAAGTGTAGTGGAATGAAAATTATCACATTCTGCTGTCAGTTAAGAAGAGGAAGATTAATGTTCAGGGAGCAATGCGATGCTGATAATGGAAACTTAGAATAATTCTGGGTAAAAAAAAGTCACCTATCACAGCAGCAAGAATTAGTAAGTTATCGGAAAAGGCATGCATATCTATGTCTCCTTGAACCACTGTTTGCAAACTGCCTGTCCACTACACCCACAGGCATGGGCAAACTTCTCAATTGTAAGGGGAGCATCAAAGTTGCAGTCCTTAGAAGCAGCCAAATAGTAGCTTATACAGTGATTCTTTGGGAGTTAATATCTTCCAAAGACAAAATAAAACTCAACTTGCAAACACATTTTTCAAAATTACCCCAACAGTAAAGCAGTTAACCTCCTGTGTTTGTGTTATTGTTCCTGTTATTTTGCTCTTCTGGTGGAATATGCTTATTAGCAGCATTTCTGCTAATAAAGAAAAACAAATCTTTTGAAAATAACTAGTATCTAACATCTGAGCCTTCAGAAATCGCCAACAGAATGGAGTTGCTACTCCAGTCTCTTAAGGACTTCAGCTTCTTGTTTGCTGTTTGTATGCTTTGCTTGAATTGAGCATTTGTTTCTGTGTAAGGGTGAAATTAAGCTTGCTATTTTTCTGTCACACATATAGATACAGTCAAAGCTTGTTTGATGAGAAGAACCCAATTCAGGATCTCATCTTTTGCCCTTGGCTTTAACTTATGTGTGCCTTTGTCTGTATTGTCTGTACTGCAAACACTTATGCATGTTTCTGCTATTATATATAGACTAAATATGTCAGAACACATGAATGCAAAAGGATCAAAAATGCCTTCCTACTTTATAATCTGCTCAGCCAGAAACAGACTGTTTCTACACTGCCTTTTCCTACATGTCATATTATCATCAGCTGTTCTTATATCCCAAAAGAATACTAACTACTGATCGATTGCCCGGACATGTCTGGCCGTGGCCTACATGTGCCCCGGGTAGTTCATTTATTTGCCACGGTGGATTTGCTAGAGTGGAATTTAATCAATAGCTAATTCATTAATTCTGCTCCTCGAGTATGTAGGGATTGTGCAGTATAAAAATGACTGGCTGGCTTCAGCTTTGATTGAAATATGACTAACACTACAGCTGGCAGCCTTGGCAGGTGCTGGGCTGAATATGAATTTTGCTTGTTTATCCCTTGTAAAAGAAAAAGCTTGGGCAAAAACCCCCCAGTTTATGTGGACAAGAGGACATTTTAATACGTATCTGTCATCAGAGAGGGAAAAAAGGCATTTCTAGAGTATAGACTCATGGGATATCTGAGATACAATAAAGCCTGTGCAGTTTATTGTCTTTAATTGGAATCATGACGTTTTCCCCTCTTCTGAATCAGTTTGGGGGGCTGTATTATTGATGAACATGCTGTAGGATAATGTCTTTAAAGGTGGCATTCACAAATAATTGTTTTAAAATTTGCCTCAAGGTGTTACATGACAGAAATTATAATTTCACCACCAACTTAGAAGTCTTTCTGATAGCAGCTCCATCCAAAGTGTTCTAATGAAGGTTATACCACCAGAGCCATTATAAATACCTTACTTTTCCACCCCTTACACTTAATAACTCAGCTTCAGGCTGAAACTTGGCACAAAAGGTCACAGTCCTGATATAATTATTTTATAATGCCAAACTTCAAATAGAAAGCAGTGTGGCACCCAATCCTGGAGTCCTAAGTCAGGTTCTGCTTTGCTGTGTTTCTTGCCTGCATTTAGGGTTTTTTAGGGGGAGAGATTGCATTGACCATGTTTAGGTAGAAACAAATGCCACTGAAATCAGATACACTTTTGGTTTGTTTTGTTTTTAATTAGGACCTCAGGGTCTGACTTTGTAGACAAGTATTGTATTTTATTGCACAGTTTAGAAAGTTTTCTGAGTACTGAATGCATGTGGATACTGACTGATAGTTTGGGTAGTGGATTTAATTCTCATGGTGTGTTGGAAAGTAGTTCATTCCACTTTAAAACACTCTTCTTTCTCTTTTTCCTTGTAATACAGCAGTTCTGTCGCATGCCTAATTCAAAGGTTGATGGCTCAGAAAACACCATGGCCTAATCTAGGCAATCTAGGGAAAATCCCTCACAGTTTTTTGAGTAGAGGGCCCTTTAAGTATCCTGGGGAGAACCAGAAACCCTGGTCAGGGCGTGATGGAAAGCTCAAAGAGGATAAGACCATGAGAGGAAAGTCGGGTGAATTCTTTGACTTGGTATTCAATGTCATGGCACTTTAGAAGGTTGCTGTAGCTGTTGCTGTTTGTGGGTGAATGAGGAGGAGGAATTATTTCAAATGAACACAATAGTGAAAAAGATTTTTTAAAAAATGAACAAAACAAAAATGGATAAATTGAAAAAGTGGATAAAACATAGCAACAAATTCTTGGGATTATGGTATTTGCTCATGAGTTCTAAAGGAAATCAAATATGAAAGTGTCAAACTGCTGTGTCATGTTAAAAAGCCTTTGTCATTGCTGGACAAATGGAAGGTGAGAAAATGTAGTGCAGATTTCAGCAAGGGAATATTGGGAACTAAAGATCAGGGAGTCTGATTTTCCATACAGGGATGATGTTCAGAGAGCCAGAAGACACCTGATTGCCCTCCCTACTCCAGTCATGGGGAACACAAAGTACTGAAAGGTTTCTCCGGGAAGTTTGTGGCAACAGGAGAGGTGTGATGCCATTTATCAGAGTGTCTGGACTGTGCCATACTGCCTTTTCTAATTCTGTCAGCCCTGCATCCACCATGCAGCAGGTACTTAACTCCTGTGCAATAGTGCTGCAGCAGTTGCTCAGTATGTGTGATCTCCTGATGAGGGAAATATTTTACCCACTAGTCATTAATAATAGCAGTGTCCCCTATCTTAAGCCTGTCAAGTGAATCTTGTGGTTTTTTTTTTTTACTTCCAGCTCCTAAAAAGTAAAGTCATTAAATCTTTGATTTTTTGAATTTGACTCCTGCATGTGATGAGAGTAATGGAACATTCATTATCAAGATTCTGAAGTGAAGCTTTGATATATCTTAAAACGTCATTGTTAAACCTTTACTACTGTATTGAGTAAAAAAAATAAAAATCAGGAGTCCTTTTCTGCCTTATGGGCTCTTGGAGCTGGTGATGAAGCAGGGAAACCCCAGAAGTTTATTTCCAAAGTTTGTTTTATGAAAATACATCTGAAGCATTATCAGAATTAAAAAATATTGCTATTTTTCATGGATTAAAAATGAATTCTACCTGAAAATGTCAAAAATAATTGTCTTTACATTCTTGAGCCAAATTTACTTTGCTCTCCTTCACAAAAGCAAATACACTTTCCTGGATCAGTTTGCAATTGTTCTTTATCTCCTGAAAGTGCTTTAGTGGATTTGTAATCTGAAGCAGATTGTTTCTGTGAACCTGGCTAGGCTGTCGTGCCTGTGTCAGTATTTTCCCCTCAGTGGCAGCAGTGGGACTCATCCAGCATAGGAGCTCCCATAAATGGCAGACACTTGGAGTTTTGTCTGGGCAGAGAGGGGCTATACCCTCCTCTGGGGTGCTGCACGTTTTTGTCTATGCCTGCAATTTGTGAGTCTGCTTCTGCAGGCCAGGCTGTGGACGCTTCCCGGGGAAGGCACAGCTCCAGGGTATCCCAGAGGGAGTGGCTGGGTGGCAGGAGAGGCCAGGCAGGCTCTGTGCCCGCGTTCCTGCAGCTGTGTCAGACGCACCGTGCGCGACACAGCTGCCGGCGCACTGACGCGCCCATCGTGTCCCATTAAATCTGCACCTGCTCAGGAAGATTTTCAGCTCAGCCTTCAGATGGGGGATGTCAAAAAAGCCTCTGCAGTACCACGAAAACCCTGCTGTTATTTTTTAAACTGAGCTGTGCCCTGCTCTTGCTGCATTGCCACGCTTTGCCATGGGTGGCAAGCATCAGAAGGTGTAGACATAACTGAAACACCCATAAAATTGTGAAAGAGGCTGCTTGTGTATGTTCTGGAAGGTCATGCTGAGCTTTACCTCGTTGCCACTGGTCAGTGAATTCCCCTTCCGCACAATTTCCTTGTTCAGCTGCAGTTTTTCTTTATATCAGGCTATGTCCACTCCAGTTGTGTAGCTATCAAATAATAATAAAGCGATTTCTTGTTAAAGGAAGGAAATACCTACTGAGCTCTGCAGAAAAGGCAAAATGTTTAACTTATTGTGTTAATACTTGGGCCTGATTTTAAATTATGTTTGAGACAATTATGATTTGAAAAACTGCAAAAAACTGGCACAATACTCTGAAAATATGCTCATGAGGGTCTGAACGAAACTTGCAGAAAGCAAATAATTCAAAATTAAGACTGGGAATGCTTTCTTTGCTCCTGTGGTCTATTCTGTGCAAAGACCAGGAGAGAGTTACAATGGCATTTATAAAGGTTAAAGTACTGCCCTTCTTTTCCTTTTCTTTTTACCATTTTTTCCTGAAGTTTATACACTATATTTTCCTGCTTTTCTGTTTTTAAGTGTAACACTGTATAAATGTGGATGAGTGCATTTGTGTATGTGATCATGCGTGCGTGGTAGAATAGGTAGAGAATACAAAATAGCAATGGATGGAATATGGAATTAAATCTGTGATTCAGATGAAGACCTTGGAATGATAATGGCAACTCTACAAGCCACGTTCCTCTGTTTATACCTCAAGCAAGTGAAATAATAGTTCACTTATTTTTATTCTGTTAAGATGTCAAAGTTTATCTCAGCAGCTGCTGTTTCACTGTAGCATTTTCACTTTATTAAATAATTATTTAATTAATGCTAATTTCTGATGTCACTGGCATTCTGACAGTGACTGTGTAATTGGGACATGGAGATTAAAAAGAGGTACTTGGAGCCTAACTATGCCGTATTGTCAGTCCTCCTATTCATCTACATGTAGAATTGGGATCTCCTTCTCCCTACCCAAAGAGTCCCAGTGAAAGAAATTTGTGTCTTATGCAAGACTCCACTGTGATTATACAAGAAATGAAGTGCTCGTTTGAAATATCAGTGGGAAAATTGTATTTTTGTTTCAAAAGTCCCTTTTCTTTTTTTTTTTTTAATTTATCATAATCCTAAGTGAGTTTCTTGAGGAAATATCTACACATTTGTAGTAGTGAGAGTCATGCTGCAGCTGAGCATGATCTAATAGCCCTTAAGAGATTTTGTTCCTATAACTGATGATGGTCTGATATCCAACCTGGAATCAGCTACAGGGTTTTGTTTTACAGACAGTCTTTGCAGGCTGCTGCAGTGATACTTTTGCACTCAGTCAGAAGTCTTGAGTCTTAGTCGTGATAAACAATTCCATTTCTTACTTTTAATTTGATGTCAGTCAAAAGATTTAAGTACAGAAGGGAACCAGTGCTTACTGATGCTGTAATAAGTTTTAATTCTACACGGAAGAATACATCTCAAAACAATATCCTTTTATTTTTATTTTTTTTTTAGACAAGGGAAAGGCAAGATTAAGACAAGCCTATTCTAAGTGATGGCTGAGCACAGTGTGAGTTAGCTGCACTGGCGAAGGCACAGAGGGAAAGGAGTTATGAAATGAAAAGAGTAAAATGCTAGATAGTTTGCTACACATAAGTTTCCAGAAATGGGAAAGAGATGTTGTTTAAACAGCAACATTTAAGGACTTTGGTTGTCTGTGTGATTAGTTTTCATGGAGTATTAGCAGATATTGACACTTTTTAGAAACTTTCAGACCTTTGATCTATGGAATTTGTTATTCAGAACACTTTTGAAAACTTCAAAATATTTCACTCGATGTGAACTAGTGTAAAAAGGAACTGCTAATCATTTAATGTAAGTAGTTACAGAGGCATAAATACATCCAAATGTTGAACAGATGTTTATTTTCTTATTGCAGATCCCTTCAAATCAACTGGGCATCACCGGGACAGCCAAATGGCATTATCCTGGGATATGAACTCCTACGTAAAGTGTGGCAGAAGTGTACTTCGTTGAAAACTCCAAGGAGCAGGAAAAGCAGTAGAATGTGCATCTCATTAGAATGTAAAAAGGATGAAAATATCTGTGGAGAAGTGTGTTATCATCCAGAGTTGGAGGTACTTCTATATTCTTAAGTTACTTATATAATGAAAATAATATTTTTAGGAAGAGATGTGTACACCAAACCTCTAGTTATCAGAGAAAAGGAAGTGGAGGGTTTGCTTCTTTTGATGCTTTAAAATCAAGACTCTGATAGATATCTTGAAGCTCTTCAAAATCAACTATGGATATTTGAGCTCATTACAAGGATAGCTGTGCGTGAGTCAGCTGATGACGAGTGATTCTTTAAAGTCTTTGTTTGTTGACCTTATTTTTCCTTTTAAGAGAAATGAATTGGTAAGCATTTATGAATGTGTTCATTAGCACTTTGGTTTGGTGCAGTGTTGAAGTGAATCACCAAATTGTTTTCATTTATAACATGCTGGTTGGGGGTAGAAGTCATTTTAACACATGCAAATGTGTTAAATGCACAGGAAGCTAAGCCAGAACCTGTGTTTCAAAATCCCTTCAAATATGTTGCAGGTCTGTATGGGGACTTTAGTTTCCCAACCACTGCAAGCACCACCTCACTTCACAACATCAGACTTCTGAAGTTTCTTCCTTTCAGAAAGCTTTGCTTCATGTGTGTAGTGTGATGTTCATCCCAAGAATTCAGGCTGTATAGGTGTTCCCAAGTAAATCATACAAGCCATGGATAATGAAGTTTGAGGAGTGCCACCTCTTGAGTCCCCCAACACAATCCCATTGTGACAAATTCCATGGTGGATACACATAGATCTCAGTATGTATTTTTGCATCTTACTTGGGCCAGTTGGCACCAAATTGGGAAGAGCTGTTGACTCTTTCAAAGGCAGAGAGGCCCTGCAGAGAGACCTCAACAAATTAAGAGAGATGGGCAACCACCCACCTTATGAAGTTTAACAAGGGATAGTGCTGGATTCTGTATCTGGGACAGGGCAACCCCTGTGAATACATGGTAGCTCATACGGCAACTTTAGCATAAAGACATTGCACTTGACCACTGAAAGGCCACAGGAAATTTCTAGGTGTATGCAGAACTTGAAAAATGCTAGCAAATCTGAAAAATGTAGCAAAGTTTCTCTTTGTGTGAGGAATTATTCCTCAGATCCTGCATGGCAAATGGTGGTTATTAACGTGGTTTTCTGGGTTTTTTTCTTCCCCCTCTTAAGTTATTCCTTGGCTAAATGTTTAATGGTCAGATTCTTCAGTAGACAAAATCTATTAGATTCAGCTACAAGTGGGTAACTGTTACATGACAATGATGAGCAACTCTGAATGGGATCTATTGTGATTTGTCAGAGGCATTTTTAAATTATGGCTATTTTCAGGTTAATCTTCATATGAGTTCCTGTTTAGGAGTAGGATCAATAGCATAGCAGGAGTCTGTAATGGTTTTTATTGACAAATGAGGTAGAAAGCTCTTAGTTTGAAAGTAAGATTTAATGTCATGAAATAGTGTCTCTATTTGTCAAAGATATCATCACGTGTTCTGTGACTAAAGCAAACAGTATGTATTCACAAGATTCCCTGTCAGACAAGACAGTAATTAAGGGAGTGAGTTATTGGAGGGGTTCAAATCAAAATATAAATTATTCCAGCCAACATGGCTTTAGTTTTTGAATTCCCTTGAAAGCACTACTATATTAAATATAATATTTCTGAAATCTTGCAAGAGAATTATGGGCAGCCCTTTTTTCTAAAAGGTAAAATTATTTATTTCAGGTTTCTGGCATGGTAGACTTTTACTACATCTTGGCATGTACATGAATTAAATTTGTATTAAATTAGTTTTAGAAGTTTTCCTCTCCATTTTCTTTCTAGTCTTCATACATTTATGGTAACTTTGAGCTTGGAAAGTGTTCATTTATTTTTATGGCTCCCTGGCTTTCTAATTTTTTCTAATTAATTTTGCATTACATTGTTCTAATGGTCTCTCTGTATTCTCCAAGACTGTGGTTAGGAGTGGGTGCTATTTGTTAAGCAATGGATATATAATAAATGACTGGAAAGTCCACAGGAAACTGAAGCACTCATACATGAAATGACATGGCGGTAATTTTTGTGGGTGAGTTGATTAAAATTCCCCTCCCAGTGCTTTATCTGGTTTGCTATGTGTATCTACACTAGCCATCCAAAATGTCTGTAAGAGACATCTACAGAGCTCTTAGTGCCTTTTGTGCTTTTTAAACTCAAGTCTGTGATAGGGACAACATAAGACAGTGGCAGCTCTCTCTCATATTTTTATAGAAGTCACTGTCAGGCTTTTTGCTGGTGTTTGTGGTCCTTGGATTTGACAGTCTGCTGGACAGAAACAAAAGGCAACACTGACAAGTGTGCAGTTGTTCCAAAAGCTTCTTATCCCAGTGCCAGGAGCACTTTGCAGAACCACAGAATGGTTTGGGTTGGAAGGGATTTTAAAGACCATCTCATTCCAACCCCCTGCCATGGGCAGGCACACCTTCCACTAGACCAGGTTGCCTAAAGTCCCATCCAACCTCAGCTATTCACCATGCGTTGTAGTGCCAAATGTGAAGAGATGCTGCTGAGAATTAAATGTTGAGCAGCTTTAGTAATATTCAGATCCAGAATAATAAGCAAGTTTTTTGATAATAGACTGGTCAGCAAAAGAAGGCAGTTGTATATAAATAGACAAATAGGTTGTGGAGTTCTCTGTGGTGATGGTCACAGTGCTTTCCAGGTGAAGGGAGAGACGAGAATGTTGACTCCATGTTCAGAAGGCTTGATTTATTATTTTATTTTATATATATATATATATATTACATTATAACTATACTAAAAAGAAATACAAGGAAAAAGTTTCCTCAGAAGCTAGCTAAGCTAAGAATAGAAAAGAAAGGAATGATAACAAAAGGCAGCTCTCTCGGACTCTGTCCGAGATAGTTCTGTCTCGATTGGCCATTAATTATAAACATTCAAGATGGCCCAATCACAGATGGACCTGTTGCATTCCATAGCAGCAGATAACTATTGTTTACATCTTGTTGCTGAAACTTCTCAGCTTCAGCAGGAAAAATCCTAAGGAAAAGGATTTTCACAAAAGGCTGTCTGTGACAGTTCTCACTTTTGCTTGAGTCACTTATTGCACCTTGTTTACAAGACAAAATCTGGATCTAATTTCCCTCTTACAATTTTCTTGAAATAATGAGTATAAAGTGATGGAAAACCAGGCCTTTTATGTAAAATTATTTCAAGATATGTTTATGGTTATTTATTAATCTTTCTTAAGGATTTATGGATTACATTTGGCATCATCAGCTTGCTATTGTGAGGCACTGCAGAAAAAGAGGGATTTGTTATGATTCAGCTACATAAGATATCTCCAAAATTTAATCCACTTCAGTAAAATAAATACCAGGGTGTATTGTCAGTGTGCAGCAGAGTGGGATGCAGGGACTCTTCATCCAGCCCTGGCTGAGCTGGGTCCAGCCATGTGGTGCAGCTCTGTGAGCAAGGCAGTGAGGAGCAGCCTGGCTGCACTGCTGTGTGTGCTCTGCATTTGGGATCCAGGCTGGAGCCTAGAAGGGCTTTGCTTGGGACTGTGCTCTGCAAATAAACCAGCTCGCTCCGAGCCACCTGGGGACAGGTGACCTTTCCACTGCAAGGGACATGTGTCCATGCACATTCATGGGCACATGCACTGATATTAGGACCAGTGAAGACCAAACATTCATCCCATCCTAAATAATCTTTGCATCAGATCCCTACTTCTTCTTTCTAGTTGTTATCCAGTTTTCTGCTTCAATGTTAGGATTCTTTGTTACTTTAACTAAAGCTAACACATTGTTGTTCCTAGTATCCTTACCCTGGTGTTTAATAAGACTTGCATGGATTTATTCCTTGAACACAGAAAGAATTTAGAAATATTTTTGTGTGTTTATTTTTTCAGAAGAACTCTGATGCTGAATTTTGTCTGCTGCCAGGAGGGTCCCGATGTCCTGTGGACCTTTTACAGTGACAAACTGTGCTGCTTGAGTATTCCCAAGTTGCCAAAATTGTCAGTCTTTCTCTAGATGTTTTCAATAAGATATGATCCATAACTCTACCTGTATGTGAAGTCTCATGACCATGAGGTTTGCAGAGGTACTTCAATTAACAAGGGACTGTTGCCTGAGTTTCACCCATCAGGTAGCATAAGCTCAGCATCAATAGGAAAGGCTTTCCTCTATTAACCATGGAGCTACCAAACTGTGCATCTGTTTTTGGTGACATCCTGAGGTGAACTCTGAAAATAATGAGACAGGTACAATAAAAATGTAATTAAAGGAGTGGCATAAGGGCTAATTATCTCTGCTTCCTTTGCATCGTGAGTCTGAGCATCAGTGGTTAAAAGGGTCCTGACTGAAGGTGTTAATACAGCTTTAGCACTTTTTATTTTCAAGTGCAACAAGCTGTATAAATCTGTAGTTAATGAACTAATCAAACACAGCTGACATTAGTAGGAAGTTCAGGTTTACCCCTTTACTATTGTAATTAATGTGCCATTTATTAAAAACACCAGCAGGACTCTTTTTTAAGAACAGGAGGAGTAAAACAGTGGCTTGATAGCTAGCTTCAAAGGTGTCAGCAGTGAAACATAACACATTTTGACACTGGTGAAGGGTATCCCATCAATATTTATGCAAAATTTACTATTAATGTTACCAATATTGTGCAAATTCTTTTCAAGTTCTTTCAGGCATAGAGAACCTTTAAAAATATTACACTTCTTGTTGTAACACACCTGAAAGCAGGAAATGAATCTCATTTTAGGAAGATAATACATAGTGATTTGTAAGAGAATAACAATAATTTCTGCTCATGGATTTTAGATCTAAGTCTGTATCAATTACCAAAAGAGAACAACAGTTTGAGAAAAGAAATGCCTGAGTGAGTATACTTAGCTGAAAAAGGGTGTCTGTAAAGATTCAGAGATAATTTAAGTAAAAAAAAAAAAAGAATGAGCCTTGCTAATTTAAAATATTCCCTCTCACATGAGAACATGATGGGTCAATCATTACTCTGGTGTTTGCTCCACAGGCAGAAATTTTTAATGAACTCCTGTAGCTAATAGGAATTCCTGAGAGTGTTTTGTGAATTGCTATTTCACAAAGTGGCCCTGGCAGCAAGCGTTTGACAAGAAGGATAAACATGGCTGCCTAGCACATCTGTTTATTTGAGTAAATCAGTCTTAGCTCAACTGGCATGTGTCCATAAGGCCAGATAATATCCTTCAGCAAAGTCTTCAGTAAGCTGAGGGATCAAGGATGACACAATTGTAATTAGAAGAGAGTTGCTTAGATAAGTTTGGAGTATTTTTAAAAATTGTTACAATATTGTGTAATCCTGCCTGCCAGATTTGATATCTAATACTCTGTGCCAGTGTCATGGCTGACTGGGCCTTTCTCATAATAAGCCTTCCTTTGTGCCCAACCCTTCCCAGTCCCTGTGCTCCTGCATCACAGTCCCTCTGTGTGCTTGGGTGGGAAGAGAATGACAGGATTGATTTGTGAGTTGCTTTGTGAAGTTGCTGATGTTTTTAAAGGCTCCTGTGACAGCTAAGGATGAACATCTTGTATCATCTCCATAGATAGTAAAGGTCTTCTGGTTACCAAGTGTATGTTGAGCATTCAACCCTCTTTACAAGAGTGAAATCTCCAACCTGCCTAAAATGCTGGTGGCACTGTATTTGTTCACTCCAGGGCTTCTGCTTCCATGTACAGGATTACACCACCTAGTTGGGGCTGTTGCATTTAGATGTGAGAGGATGAGCTCATAATAACCTTTTGCCACTGTAACTTTCAATCCATCTGCTTTTTCTGTGATGCAAATTTAGCATTACTTGAGTGGTTTTGGGGTTTTTTATGGATTGATATTGCAGAATCCTTGGGCTGCCTATTGATGCAAATAGAGACTATCTCTAGAGGACTGCCAAAAAAGTGTTCTTTAACAATTTACAGCTGACTGCAGAGGATGTTATGAAACTACATAATAATAGCATTGACTGTATCAGTTGGTAATGCCAGATGAGAGTCTGAATGTGTTCTAGAACTGACTGGGCCCCTCTTTGGAAACTGTCCATAGGTTGTTAGGAAATACTGAGGATCTTATGTATTTTTAACAAGAGAAAGTAGCTGCTGAAACTTTTGTAACACATCTGGATGTACAGCTGGGGATTTTGTGCAGGAATTGAGGAGGAAAAGGAGACACATCAGTAGTAATAATAATAATAATAATAATAATAATAATAATAATGCAATCTTACAAGCAGTGTTTCAAATGGAATGCTGTGGAGTTAGTACTAAAATGGCCCTGCTGGTGTTGGTATGCAGAGCAGCCCTTTCTACAGAGGATTCAAAAGTTGAGTGGCATTTCTTAAAACTGGAAGCACCTCATGGAAAGTAAAATGGCTGCTCAAGCATTTGAGCCTGGACTAAGCCAATGATGTGCACCTTTTTAATCTGAAAAGTGGAAAGACAGTGTTCAGGTGAAATTTGAGTGGTGACCATCAGTAAAAAGAAGGAAAAATGGGATGACAAATCAAATCCATGAAAAGAAGAGTTGGTATTGGGCTGGACAGATCACAGAGGGAGACACCAGACACTCCCAAGGGGCACAAATTGGGACCAAGAATGCCCAAGGAACATGTATTTGGCCTTCTTTCATGTAGGCAGGTACAAAATTTCTGGCTGCTGTCTCAAGCTCAGGTTGCAGTAAAATGGACAAGACAGAGGGCATTTTTACAAATGTCAAGAACCTTTGCTAAAGGTGACCTATTCTGAACAAAGTGGCTCAATAGGACTTGGGTTTCTGGTTTTAAGAATGCTTTTTAGCCATTTGGAAATACAGAGAGACCAGGTAAACCTTCCGATTTCTTTGGAGCCAATTGTAAATTAAGAAAAACTCAGCCTGGAGTGCATGCCAGTCATTGCAAAATATCCAAAAGCTAGGAAGCAGACAAGAGTTCTAAAGCTGAGTTTCATTTGACATCTTAGCTAATGATCTGGAAGAAAGAACAGTAGGTTAATGAAATTCATAGATTGGGTTATATTACCAGTGACAAAATGGACAGCAAAATAATATAATAGTGCCTACAGAGATCCAAAATTCCTGAAAATTATGAAATTCAGCTACACTGGTAGTCTAAAATAGATGATGAACGAGAAAGTGCATTGGAAAAGCAGAAAACAGTGTCATAATTTAAAGCATATGAAGTTATAAAACCTAAAAATATAATGAGGAAACAGGAACCTCCTCTGTCCTACCTGATGTTAATTGTGGATTACCTATTGTTTATGTACTGTAAAGTGTAACTTCAGAACCCAACCTAATACTCCCAAGAGTCATGGAATAATGGCCATTCAAAAGTGAACAAAACAAAGCATCATCCTTCTGAAGTCAAAGAGAGTTTATGACATCAGAAAATCAATATTTTTGTTTGTATTCATTTTTGTTAACATTATAATTATAATACAAAAGAGATGCCCTGAGCCCTTAATATCCATTTCTACAAGTTTTTTTCTCAAGTAATAGTCAAAGATCCTTCAGAGCAACACTCTTTCTTTGTTGCTTAACTAACCTGATTTAGGACATGGTAAAAGGCAGTAGTGGAAGAGATCCATTTCAAAAGAAGACAAAGGAGGAACTGTGCTCTAACATCTCTGCTCTGCTGCCAGCTCCATTTCATGTCTAGTTGGAAGAAGCTGATATAAGTTGCACTGGCTGTAGGTTACAAGTTTACCATTTTTATGGTTATTCTATTGACTGTGCTGTATGATTTGCTGGGTATTCAGTGTGCCTCTCCACTGACACAGGAGTAAGTGTACAAATAAATATTTGATTGTTCAAGCATATAATTTTCTCGACAGCACCTAGAAAGAAGTCCACAGTTAAAAGGCCTTTTCAAAATTCATTTTCATATAAATTTTATTCTGAAAAAAAAGTCCTTATATAAATACTATTCTCTCGAGATCACATTGTCTGAAGAACTATGGTCATAATGTGATATATGAAGATAATTCCACTTATTTTTATGTGGAAAGAAAACCCAAAAGCTCATATTGGGAAATACTTTTTTTTTAGTTGTAAGGGTTTCATCATAAATAAAAAAAAAAAAAAGAATTGGAAGAAAAAAAAGGGTCAGGTGATGGTAGACTAAATCCACATTGCAATCTACTCCACACTGAGAGACTCAAACAGCCTGCAAGGCATATGAAGATGATTCATATTAATGGACTATTTTATTAAGGTGCAGTATGGTTGAAGGCCACAGAATAGCAGCATTCTCTCAGATACACAGTAGTTTATTGAAGTCTGATAATGCTGGAGGGCACAGAATTTTAGCCAAGTCACATTTTATTTGACTGCACTCCTATTAGTGTCTGCACTAGGATACATGTTTTCATATACATTGTTTTGCCAGACAACACATTATGTGCTGTTTAACAGATACTGCCTTCTTACTGATCTTCTTTTTTTCTTTCTTTTTTTCTTTTTTTTTTACTACTTCTAGGTATGTTGTAATGGGATTCTGCACGACAATAAACCTGGCTTCCAGTGCTGTGAGGACAAGTACATTCCATTTATTCTTAATTCACCAGGGGTTTGCTGTGGTGGGCAGATACATGCTGTGCAGCCGAAACATCAGTGCTGTGGTGGTTATTACACCAGAGTTTTAGTAGGTAAGAGACAGCTCCTTTCCACTGCTTGAATGAAACAAAACAACAAAGTTGATGTATTTGTTAAATCAAGGAGAATGAAAACAATAAATGTGAGATTTATCAAGATATATAGATGTCTTCGAAACTTGTGCTGAGTGCAAAGGAAATTGTGCTCACTTTGCCTTCCAAACATGGTACACTCTGTTGGTGCAAGAAAGGCTTAATTGATGAGACCTGATGATTGGGTCATTTCCCAGAGAACTAATTTGTGCCAAACTATACTTAATTGCAGTAAGTGCTGCATAATGGGGAGGGCAGTTCTCCTTAATAGGAACACCATCAGGCAATTTAGTGGTGAAGTTTAGTTCTCTGCTTGACTTGACCCCACATGATTTTCCGTAGCCATTTCTGTTGTAGAACAATTGTTAGCCTTTGGTGTTGATATTCTGGATGACATCACTTGTTTCTACATTGTCTACTCTTTGTTTCCACTAATGTTACAGATCAAAGTATGCCTCCCACGTGCATTAACTTTGATGGTAATTTATCCTTTTCTTATTCTCAGAATGATTTGGGAAATTTGCCAAAAACTGTGCTTCTGCATTACTGTCCAGAGTTTGGTTTTCCAGTTTGTTGGGGGGTCATTGTTGACAGGAAAGGGAGGAAAAGGGGGAGGAGAGATCCCTTTCATGGGGCCAGTGTTCAGAGCATATAACTCTTTGTAGGCAATTGTCAGGTCAGGAGCTAAAATGCTTCCATTACTCACGAGCTGGCACACATTCCGTAGGCTCAGAAATGCTTGACATTTTGCCAACACGTTCAGCACATCCCAAGTTCTGATCTTTTGAAAAGTAATTAATATATCACAATCTTAGAATGCCTTCCATGATGTCATCAGAAAAGTTCTATCACATGGAAGAACCAGAGAAGTGTATTTTGCTGACCTCATTAATCTCAGTGTACTGAAATGGAGAGATTATACTGTGACCTCTGTCCCCATCCAGTGGTCTATGTTAACTAGCTTAATGTTGTTTACATCAAGAAAGAAAACCACAGTGGAAAAAAATGTCTTATGTCTGAGAGTAGTTCTTGTTCAGTCAGCAGTCCACAAGCATGAAACAGTGAATGTTCGAACATGATTTTAAATAAATTTTCTAAGCATACTTGCTGCATTATTTTTCTATACTCTAAAGGGCAGCAACATGAACACTGTTGGTCACTTTTTCCTTTTTTATTTTTATAAATATGCTAATAACCTCAAGCTAAATGTTAATGTGGGTCATTGTTTGATAAGGATAACAATTAACTGGTAAGACTGCATAGTAGTTTTCAGAGGGAGAACATTTTCAAGCCTAGCTTGGAATGGAACCCATTTTGAGAGGTTAATGAGAAGGTTACTGATCCTTTGTGTCTTATGTCTAATAGTTCTTTAAAAAAATTAGTTTTATTTCCAATAGATGTAAGCTACAGTCTGTGTTTTAGTACTTTCTCTGTGTAGCAGCTAAATTAGCTTCCAAGGAATGCAGGAAAATATGATGAAGTACCCAGATGGATTTTTACTATTATACTCTAAAAATTTGTTCTCATCTTTTTTTGGTTATTATTGACTTTATTTGATAAAGTTATTTATACAGGAAACTCTCTAAGCATACATATTTCCCAGATGTTGTTTGGCCAGCTCAATAGCTCAGGATGTGCTGAAGCATACTGGTCTGGAGGCATGAAGATTACAAATTAGGAAGGCAGAATCTCAATCTCAGGAAGGCAGAAACACTAGTACACAAAGAAGTGCAAACATCCATCCCAGAACTAAGATGGGAGGCAGAACAAATAATGTTACTACCACCCAGGCACCTCTTTGGCAAGTAATGTGGGGAGAAAGGAAAACAATGTTCTCCCTCATCTGTTACAATCTCAGCACATGTTTATTTCTGACAAAAGATGCATTGAGTTTGGAGCTCTCTGTCTTTTAATTCCCAACCTTTCATAAGAAAAAAACTTGAGATATTGTTTAAATGAGAAGGATAAGTTTTAAAAATCAAAACACATTTCTTTGATTATGATTCAGGAATCAAAATACTTCATTCAACTCTACTATCCATCTTCAATAGCAAAACAAAACCATTCCTCCTTCCAAATGACATTTGAGCCACAGAAAACACTGCAACACAGAAAAATAATATAAAAATATTAGAACATTGGATCAGCTCAATTGGATTCACCAGCTCCTTTATAGCAGTATGTGCTTTGTTCATAGCCAACACCTTATTCCATCCCACCCCACCCCACCCCACCATTACAGTGTCAGTCTCATTGGCAATCTTATCCTACAGTCTTTTCCTGTAAAAGCTGATCATTTTGCTTAAGTTGCAGCCAAGCCCACCAATTGTGATGGTGGTATTTAATTTTTAAAGTGAGTTTAATCCTTAAATTCTCTGTGAGATGAACTCTTGAGCAACTCTCAAACATGAAAAATGCTTTAAGCATTGTGAATTGATTCATCAAGACAAGTTTGGAATGATTTTGAAGGAGACAAGAAAATTTTTTGTGAAGAATAAGTAGCCTGATGGTTCTGTTAAACACAGCAAGAGTGTGCTCTCTTTACTGTGTAGCTGCAATTGCAAAAAGGTTTTATTTGTATAATTGTATTATGCATATACATTATTTTCATTGCTCTTCTCAGCTTTGTCTCTGTCATGCTTGTCTTTTGATATATTACAGAGTCTTGACCTGAATTAATGAATGCACATTTCTTTAATCATTATTACAAATTAATACAATACTTTTATAGCATCCTAAACCACCAAGTGATTCTGTGCTTTCACCTGGAGAGTTCTGTACATGAAGCTGTGTGATTCCAGATTTGTTGCTGTCTAATGAAAGGCTCTCAGGAATTTCAAGGGCTATAAATGGATAAAATCTTTAATTGCATCCTTATATTGACAGGAGAAGTATGCTGCCCTAATGAAGAGGAAAACAGAGTTTCAGTTGGAATTGGTGATTCCTGCTGCCAGGGAATGCCTTACTCCACATCAGGCAATCAAATCTGCTGTGGTGGATCCCTGCATGACAGTTTCAATCAGCAGTGCTGCGGTGGAAGGGTCATAAGCATGGACTCAGTCTGTTGTGGTGATGAAAAGGAAGGGACTGCATACAGACCTCTCACAGGTAAGTGATAAGTCCTCAAGAAAAAAAGCTCTTCATCTTTCTAAATCTCTTGTGACACCAGCCATTCAGAAGTGACACACTCAAGTCTGTGTGCCAATTTGTTAAAATGTTGTTGCACTTTAGTCACCTATTTTGCTGTACTCCAAAATGCTGAGCTTGCAGTAACCTTCTTTGCCTTTGTGCAAAAGCTGCAGGGGCTGAGGAAACCAGACAGTTCAAAAGGAGTGAATGATCTTTCCTTGTGCAAGTCAGGAAACAGGACTGGTGCTCTCAGTGAGGTTAGATTGACCATCTTGTGCCACTGTGTATCCCAGTGCAGGGATTTTTCCATTTGCTCTGGAAATGTGGAGTTAGTCACCTGGAAACTGAAGAGTGCAATGGTGTCTGCTTGGTGGTCTATGTCACTCTCTTGTGTTCATCCCTCACATGGGGCTGTACCTGCTGTAGTTTAAAATTAACAAAAAATTAATCCCCAGCACTGCTCACTGGCTCATCTGGTGTATCCCATTAATTTCTTGGAAATTATAGGAAATTACTCCATCATTTAGAGGTACAATCCAAGCCCTACTTCCTTATAAAACACTTTGCAACTATCTGAGGACAGACATTGGAGGTATTATTAGAAAACCTATTCAGATATTTTCATGTGTCTTTTCTTTCCACAGTTATTAGACAAATTATATCCCATCAGCCTTAGGCTTTCTCAGCCTGACAAAAAGACTTCAGAAACTATTGTGGTGTGAAAAGGGAGTCTGATTTCAAAATACAGAAATAATGAAGGTTTAGTACCCAGCTTTGCTTGGTGTACAAAGCTGAGTGATGGTGTGTGCCAGTTTGAGCCTCTTAGTTGTACAACCAAGAATCTTAACATATGACTAAGAATCCAGATCTGAAGGCTGAACTCCTCCTTTCTCCAAAAAACAAGCTCTGTCTTCAGCTAATTTTTTGTATTCCCTGGATCCTTCGGTGGTTCTGGTAGTAGGAGCACCCTGGTTGGGTGCTGACTGTCTGGATGAGGTAATGAGATGAGTATTGCCATGGTTTCTGTGCTTTCCAGGCCATCCTTCCCTTCCACTGGCAACTCCTGGTGTGAGCTGTGAGCAGCACTGCTTGCATGATTTTAGCTGCCTCTCATTGTGATCCCTAATTGTGCTTGATCTACAGCATGCATGCTCTCAATACCAGCTCTGAGCAAGGCCCTCCTGCATAGCCCTGCATTGTGTGGCTGCCACAAGACAGGGCTGGCTCATAAAACATCTCTTTATGTACTTTATTACTTAAACTCTTTTATTTGCCTGCAGGAGCCCTTTAACAAAATCACATTGAATTGACTTTCTCACACCAAATCAAATCTCTCTGGTCCCAGTTCAGTTGTCTTTGTCAATATGTATTTTATAAATGGAGTGAATTAACAGATGCTGTTGGAACAGAACTGCTGGGGTAGCGTTTATGTTTTTACTGCTCTCTCTGGGCAGATGAGTTGTGTAGGAGTGTAATACAGGTATCTTGGGATGAAAGTTATGTTCTTCATTTCAGTATATATGTATTCTTAACAGGTTTTTTTTCCCTTAAATAGAGATATTTAAAAAACCTTTATATCTCTCTTTTAAAAATGTGTTTAGCCTATAGCGCTCAATCATTTACACTATTTTTCCCAAGAATGGATCAGGATGACATTTTTTTGGCCATTGAAAAAGAAAACAGTGGCTTTTTTCATTGCTCACGGATTTTCTGTGAGGACTTTACGCTGTGAGCCAGCACACAGCTGAACACAAATACAGGTTGGAAAGATGAATTAGCATCACAGTTGAAAAGAGATCGTATTCTTTTTGCATTAAACATAGAATAGATTGTGGTTTCTTATCATATCATATAGATCATGCTCAATTGGTTTTTGCTTAATTTCTTGGAGTAAGTCAGCCTTGCTAAATACATCACGAAAATGCACAAGCCAGGCATAAAAATCTACCTCCTTCCTATCCTAATTATTGTAATTATTCTAATGGAAAAAATGCTCTTACACAAAAACATAATTTACTTATCATTGGCAAATGGATAAGTAGAATTTTGCAAGAATATGGTAATTGGAAGGCTGATCTCATTGTCTGGAAGGAGAAGAGGTAACGGGGGTGGTTTTATGCAAAAGCTGAATTGCTTCTGAAGCACTGTTTTGCACTTGGCAATGAATGCCATAGCTAAAAATCTAGTGACAATTTAAAGCTTTTGTTTGAGAGCTTTAAGTCCTTCCAAAAAAATATAAGAGAAAAACTTGTTCACTAAAAGTGCAAGCCCTGTACACAATCTCATTTTGTTGTATGTCCAATTCAAAATCAGTGTCTTTTTGCTGAATCTAGATCCAGGTTTGCACTGAACATTGGTTTAAGAGTTTGAATCATAGAACTTTTTCACTTGCCATTACATACCTTTTTCAGAGAGTCTACCTTGCAAAAAGAAATTTTTCATCCATCCCACATTACTTTTTTTCTCTTTATTTATTAATTTCTCTTTTCTTACGTTCCCTTTTCAGCCCCTCGTTGGCCTTATTTAGTGGGGTGACCATAGAGACATCTACTGGCAAAGGCTGGCATTGGTGAACAGGCACATCCTGAGCCCCACTGCTGCAGTGTGATTATCCAAAGTTCTCTATTTCTGGCTATAAAGGATAATGTCAGCTAAAACCACTCTTGGATTTTCACTCTCACTGTCTTTTCTTTTTTTTTTTTTTCCTTTTAATGCCACTGTACTGACATCCCAGACTCATGAAAGATGATGCTTTGTACTGTTGTGGTTCCTGATCTGTAATAGTTGCAATACCCGCATGTAAGCCAAGGATTTTTGGAGTAGTTTGCAATGTACACTGGCTCTGTATTTTGTTGATCCTCTATTCTGGCTCCAAAGGCTAAGCCTTTTAATACTCATTTTTTCCCTTTTGAAAGCATTGGTTTTGCAGATTTACTAAATTAGTAATTCATCACTCAGCTAGGTTTATACATTTTTTTCAGTTTCTGGGGATGAACATGAAATAGTTGTTGACAGAAATCAGTGTTAGCAGGAAGTGTCTTTTCGAACCCATGGATTTTCTTTTTGTTATAATGCATTACGTGCCTATAAAACAAATATATAAAATATGACACACACATTCCAACTGAGTTACAAACAAATAGTTTACATTTTGATGTTTTACTGAATTCAGCGAGGGTTTATAGGAATTTCTGGATCCTTAGGCAATTGAATAAAGCAATTTTTAGAAGGAAAATCAATCCATCAATATTACATGGTCCTATTTTGTTTTTCTTGGAGCATATTTAAAATTGTACATTTGAGGTGTCAAGGTTCAGGAGTCAAGTGCTACATGTGATAAATTAAGGAAAGGTCAGGGGCTATGCAATGCAGTTTCAGAAGATTGTCTACCTCTGCCTTTGCAGCTCATTCATGCTGAAGTGATGCACTCTGGGAATTACTACCAAACTCTGCTCTGCAACATCTGCTCTCCCTAAGTGAGTTAGTGCACGTCAGACATCTTTATGTCAGAATATTGCAGTGATGGATGCAGTCTTCAGAAAATGCTGCATAAAAATCTGGTGTGCCGTTCTGGCCATTAAGTGAAATTACTATTTAAATTAATGGCGCTGTCACAGTTTATCTGTGCAAAGAATGAACGCTGATTAGGGTATTAAGTAATTAGCAATTTATCACACTGGAACAAGGTTGATAATAATTAAAGAAGTAATGGTTTACCAAAGAAACTAGAAAGGGAGTCACTTCTTGTTATGTGAGTGAAATCTTGGCTGAAAAATTTAATTCAGTTAAACAAAGATGAGGTTCACAGTGAAAGCATATAGCTTTGTTTGTTTCAATAGAAAAACAGTTCATTATCAAAATTTTAGTTTGCCTGTCAAAAGTCCCTTGGGGCTGTCTGAGTTGCTTATTAGTATTGAATTGAGTCATTTTCTGTATTAATTCTCTCTTTAAAATTGGTAGAATCCTAGGACAATTTGGAAAAAGGGTGTGAATAAGAGGAAATATTTTACTTCTTGAAGAGCTGGTGCTCACAGTTTGATTGCTGTGAATAGAACCAGCCCTGATAAAAGGTAAAGTATGCAAGTAACATCACCATTTTTAGCCATTCCAGTGACTGGAATGAAATGTTCTGAATGCTTTAACAGGATCACACCTTTAAAGATTAATTTTCATTATGAATGACTTCTAAGAGAGATTTGCTGCAATAAATAGCAGTGAAAAAAGTGGCCACTCTTGCACGTGTTTTAAATGCCAACATACAACAGAAATGACGCCAAACACAAACTACGTTGTAGATGTAAGAGTATATCACAGCCTGGTTTTTGTGTGACATCTTCCTAGTTTAATTAGTAATAACATTTATTTCATTGCAATTATAGAGGAGTTTGTAGTGGTTCTGATTTAAACTTACCCCTTTCTTTAGATGGTGTTGGGTTCAACACTGGTATTTCATATGAATATGTGGAAAATTGCAGTGATTATGATGAGCTTTCCTTTTAAAAATGAAATTATTAAAACCAGAAAAAAATAGTGGAATTAAGTTTGGCAGCTTATCAATTCCATTGTAGAAATTCAATTTACATATAGATGTCAACTTCTTGAGTGATAATTCTCTGTATAAGATGACTGAAGTTTCACTTTGGGTGTTTTCCAAGTGACCCATTGCATTCTAGGTACCTAATATGAATTCCTACTTTAAAATATAAAATATTTACATTCTACAGGAAATTTTCATCAACAATCCATCTCCAGCCTGTTGTGGCCAGTACACTGGTGTGGCATTCCATAGCAAAGTTCTTTACAAAGTTCAGGAGTGGTGAGCATTGGCTGTAGGGCACCCTGTTTATTTCTCTAATTCTTGATTGTTTTCAGCAAGTCTGGAAGTCAGGATGCTTACTTCAGTCACCTCACGTTTGAATTTAATCTCACTTTAGCTAAATCTGCATAATTCCAGCTGCTGGTGGGTTTATGCCAAGATATATTGCATTGTGAGCTTTCTCCTTTCTTATCTATCTATTTACTTAAATTTCGTGTTCAGCTTTTTTTTGTTGTTTGTTTGTTCATTTCAGGGATGTTCTGTTGTGGGCAAGAGTACGTGAATAAGTCAGATACCATATGCTGCTCAGGTTCCAGTGGTGAGTCCCTAGCACATGTTAGAAAGAATGACCAAGTGCCAGTAAAATGCTGTGAGACTGAACTTATTCCAAAGAGCGAAGAATGCTGTAATGGAGTTGGATATAATCCTTTGAAATATGTTTGCTCTGACAAGATTTCAGCTGGAATGATGATGAAGGTAATTGATAGAAAATCTCTTGGTAGCTCTGATTTGATGATGGAAAGAGAAATACACTGTTCATAACTATTTTTCTAAAATAGGAATATAAAAACTCTTGTGTGCATTATTCATTTTCACATTACATCCATATTAATACCGAATGAGTTTGCCATGATTGATGTTATTGCAATGAATTCTAAAGGAATTAATAATGATTAGCTGCCTCTGTGAAGTGTTGCCCAGCACTTCAGATTAGTACAGTGGCTAAAAGCTGGCATACTAACGAGACTGACATGTATAGCCAGCTTCCATTCTGTGACCACTGTTTCTGATGATGTTCATTAAGTGGAAATTAAAATTGGATGCCCAGTTCTGAAGTATAAAAATGCTATAACATTTCGATTTGAGCAGGCAGTAGGACATGATTCCCCAAGCTCCTAAAAAATCCACAAAAACCCCAAAAATAAAAATAAAGCAATTGACATTTTCTTGATGGACTTAATCCTGATCCTACAGAAAACCAGTGGCCATTTTGGCATAAATTTCAGCAGTACTAGGATAGGTCCTTTCCTGCCTAATGAATTATATAGTTTATTCTCATTCTATTTTAATGTCAGAGTAAACTAAACACCATAAAGGCTAATTTGGTCTTTTCCAAGAGTGCCCTGGCATCAGCATGAGACAATTTTGCCTGCAACTCCATGTTGAATTCAACAGAAATCCTCAAGAATTAGCATCTTGGTGTTATGCATATGCTGTAAAAATGTTCTCAATTGTTGTATATATGTATAATATATATGTATATGCTTTTTATAAAATTGTATTCATATTTATGATAAGAGAGAGAGAGAAAGTGAAGGAGAAAAAAGAACATTGGATATTGTGAATTCTACAATAGGGAAATCAGAAAGATATTGTGGAATTTACCAAATATATAAGAAAAGTAAAACAGACTCCATCCTGCCACATGCAGGTGTTCCTATGTCCTTGTTGTTCCTCTGCTAAGTTAATACAGAAATATTTCTTACATCTTTGCCTTTTCATGTCAAGGTTTTCTTGTAATTTCATTTTCGGGCTGAATCATTTTCTCCTAGAGAAAATCCAGGCGTTGTGATGAGTCAGCTGCAGTTCCTCCATGCACTGTATTAGTAGCTCATGCAAGGGAAAATGGCTGAGAACAGGTTAATGAATTCTGGTAGATAACACAGCAGATCCCTGTCCTAGGTATAAAGTATAAACAAAGGAAGTGCTTTGTATTTCACTTACCCACAGTAGAGAAGAGATAGCCGTGCTGGCTCTCTGAGATGTATAGATTTACTAACAGCAAAAGGGCTGATAGCCTGACACATTCTGCAGCTACTTTACATGGGAATGCAATCCATCTATATCCTGCATCCTATATGGATATCTATCACAACATAATTATTTGTGGAAGGGCCAAATTTGGGAAGTTAAATTAGCTGAAGTTTCTAATCAGCTGAGAAGCTAATTTCAATATTTGAATTAAGGAAGCATTAGGTATAATCTGCTTGGATTTCCTTCTGAAGTTTAGGACCTAATGGGCAAAAATATTTGTTGCAAATTTGGCAGTACATTTCTTTCTGCAGCAACCTATATTTCATGAGAATTATTGCTCTCTAGCTTATGGCTTGGCAAAAATATTATTTCATGAATTTTAATGGAAAGTTGTGGATGCTCAGTGTATATTTTTGTGAATTGTACTTTATGGGTTAAATCTTATATCTTTATGTTTGCAGAGGTCCTCTTATTGCAGCAAAGCTTGTGTTTAGTAGTGATGTGGCAGAAGACATGATTTATATAGCCCATGGATAGAGTTTTCAGCCTCAAAAGCTGCCAATGACTTGCACAGAGACCTCTTGTGTACTTGGCAAGCTGTGTGAGGGGCTGGGAATTTGCTACTGATTTGCCACAGGATATTGGCTTTTGCAGGAACAGAATGTTCAAATTCTTGGATAAAATCCTGTTGTCATTGACTCTAGACTCTTCTATTTTCAACAAATCCAGCCATTTGTGCTTCCAGTAATTAAAATTTGGGATGCTTTCATCCAAGGACCCTAAAAAAAAATCTGTTTCTTTTAGAAAGGATTATAGAAACATCAATGATCAAAGACAGTAGACAGGCCAAAGGCTGAAATGGTCTCACATATACTGGAAATATCAATGTAATCAAGGTGGTGGCATGGTTTTTTTATTGTATAAAGATAGAGAAATACTAATGGAAGCATTTATAGAGAAAGGAAAATGTGAGAAATATATTTAAATTTTCCTATGTATTCCTTAGGTAAAAGAAGAATGCAAGGCTAATGTCCTTTGCCCTTTATCTATGGAGGAAACAGCACATTGTGGAAAGTGTGGCTTTGATCCTAAGGAGAGTATCTGTGCGTGGATAAAAGGTTCACAGAGTGCTGCAGAAACAGAGGTAGAGGCAGGTGTGTGTTCAGCAGAAGAGGAGACTGTCTACACGGGAGGTCCAACACAGTATTCATTTACAGGTAAGGAAAAGTGGCAGACCAGACTGGTGATTTGTTAGTGTAGATAATTTGCTCTGGAGAAAAAGATGGCCTGAATGCTATCGATAGCCCAATTAAACGTGAGGCAGTGTGAAGAGCAACATGGAGTGAATCTCTTCTGGAGTGAATCCAGAGGAGGCCATGAAGATGCTCAGAGGCTGGAGCACCTCTGCTGTGCAGACAGGCTGAGACAGCTGGGGTTCAGCCTGGAGAAGAGAAGTCAAGGTTTCAGGGGCACCTTAGAGCACCTTCCAGTACCTAAGGGAGGGTCTGCAAGACAGTCAGGGAGGGACTTTTTACAAGGGCAGGTAGTGGTAGGACAAGGGGAATGGCTTTGAGCTAAAAGAGGGCAGGTTTAGATGATATATTAGGAAGAGATTCTTTACTGTGAGGGTGGTGAGGCACTGGAACTGGTTGCCCAGAGATGTTGTGGTTGCCCTATCTCTGGGATTGCTCAAGGCCAGGCTGGATGGGTTTTGAACAACCTGATCGAGTGGAAGATGTCTCTGCACATGGCAGAGGGGGTGGAATTAGAAGGTCTTTAATGTAGCTTCCAACCCAGGCCATTCTATGATTCTATGAAGCAGAATTCTTTTAAGAAGTAATCTGTGAATCGGGGCGGAGACTTCAGGGGTATGCAATGAGCGAAATTCAATGAGTACCTAACATGTAAACTTGCTTTCAAAAACGTTGATAAAATAATGCCCCTGTCTAAAGAATACCATCCATTTCTATCTGTAAACCCAGGGGGAAAAAAAAAAAAGTTATTTTGTATTTTAAAAAGACTGAGATGATCCAAATGTAATTTTCTTTTCCTAGATGTGAACCTCGAACCTTTTGTCACGTATGAGTACAGGGTGGCTGCTTGGAATAGCTATGGAAGAGGTCTCAGTGAAGTTAGCAGAGCTGTCACTAAGCAAGATGTGCCACAGGGTGTAAGTCCTCCAAAATGGGCCAAGGTCGATAATCGGGAAGACATGATACTGCTCAGCTGGGTGGAACCACTTCAACCAAATGGTACTGATACATTTTTATAAGTGCTTTTTCTATCATTCCAATGACAGTGTCCCTAAATGAGAAAACATGTCTTAATTAACCCCTGTCACTGAAGTACATATATTCCTAAACTCTGCAGGAAGGCTTTTTTGTAGGTTGCTACAATTTTCATTGCAAGTAAGAGGAGAGTCTTCACAGAAAACAACTTATTATATCTTTACAAAGTGCCAAAAAGCCTCTTTTGAGAACAGTTTTAATAATAAGTGTGCAAATATGATCAGAAAATGACAATCATCCTAAAAAGATTTGGGGATTTCAGGAAATCTTGCTTATTATTTTCAAACTGTGAGGAAACTTGGTAGATCTCTCACTAAAAAATGGGATCTGCTCAGATGCTGAGGCAGATGCTGAGGAAAGTAGCTGGTAATTGACATTCAGCATTTAATCAGAATTATTATCTGCTACTCTGGCCATGTGGATATTTCATTGAATGTTTTCTGTATGCAGAGTAGGTTATTATCCCATGACACAGGATCCCTCAGCTAACAAAAGGGAAAACTTTCTTTCTGCAATAGGTCCTATTATTCACTACATCATCCTCCGAAACGGAATCGAGCATTTTAGAGGAACAGAGATGAGCTTCACAGACACCAGTGGTGTCCAGCCATACCAAGAGTACTCCTACCAGCTGCGAGCCTGCACTGTGGCTGGTTGCACAGACAGCAGCAAGGTTAGTGACGTGGGCTTCATGGAAACTGGTGCCAGGATTTTATCAGCCAGTGTGGCAACATTGAAATGCTTTTGGAAAGGTGTAACTTGAAGGCATGCTGATTATTGAGTAAGTGATAAAAACATCAATAATCTGATTTGGATTCAGCTACTGACAGGTGAATATTTGGAACCCCAGGTTGATAAAGCAAACACAAGAAGAAAGGAGTGTCTCAGTCTTGGCAAGGCTGAAATTGCACTGTAGGAACTGATGTTTGTTAAAGAGAAAGTTGTACATGGCAGAATAGAGTAAAGAATATTAAAATGCGCCTTCTCTAAACCAGGAAATTAAATTTTTGCTTCTCACTAGGAGGTCTATAGCCTCTTCTTCCTTGGTATTTCTTAGATATTTGCTTTAGTTATAGTCTAGCAATTTTTTCAACAAACTTCTTACTCTTCCACTCCAGTGGAAAAGCCTTCTTTCACTATATTACTCTTGGCTGACTTTCTATATCTGCACCTGCTTCAGGCTTTACTGTCCCTTTGTGTGCAACCTGCCTCAGCTTCAGTTTTAAGCAAACAGGATCTCTTACCTCCCTTTCTGAGTTTCATTTCTTTGTGTATCACTTTGAATCACCAATGTTACTATTTAGCCAGCTCTGGTTTTTATTCTGCTAAGTACCTACTTTATTATTTGCAAAAACGATTTCTTAACTGACCTCTTTTTCACAATATTATTCTTGCCTCTTTGAAAATGAATTTCTAGGACTACAAGGGTAAGGTCTGTGGGGCAGAGGTGAGGAGTAATGACTATGTTTTGTAATTATTATATCTCTGAGATTGACTTTTTTTTTTTTGCAGGTGTTTAAATGTTTTTCTTATTCATGCAAATCTCAGCCAGAAGTCTAAAATAAAAAACACTGATGTAGAGGGATGAAGATAGGTGGATAGTCCCCTCTGCCTGCACACAGAGCTGTGGTCTGGAAACTGTAGGCACAGTTGCTGCAACCACTGACCTGATAATAAATCCTACTTATTTCACTTGCCTGTAATTAAGGAGTTTACTGTTGCAAACACTGAAGTCTCCAAATGGGGACTGATTCCACCAAATACACTAAGACAATATATTATAGAGGGCACATTTTATATTTACAGCATAATATAAATACTTTATGGTGGTAATAACAGAAAAAGAAAAGTGATTCTCAAAGAGAAAACAGTCTGACTCACTTATTAAACCAATGTAATTTGGAAATACTTCTTTTGTAGCTGATGGTGGCGATGTGTCAATAGAAAATTACCTTTTTTATTTTTTTGGTAGAAAGAACTTAACGAGTGCAAACTTATCCTATCTTTCAAAATCTTTAGATTCCTTATGGAAGTATGGAGTTGCAGATAACTACAATAGAGTTCAGATTGCATGGGATATATGGAGGCTTAGCCCCATGTTTACTGGTGCTTAAAATATATGAAATCAGGCAGTTAAAATGCAGAGACACTGACAAACCATATGGAAGAGAGTTATCAAGAGTTTTCAAGCTATACAGTTTTTTGTTGTTTCACCCTGTGCCATACACTGCAGCTAAAACGTGGTGAACCTCTTGTGATAAATTGGAGACACAGACTTATGTAATGTATTCAAGGTCAGATTTCATTGTGAAAAAGGAGGAAAAAAGTAACTACTTCTCTAGCCCCTTGGTAATGATATGCCAGCCCAAACAACATATTAAAACAAAAGTGACATTCTCATTGATCATGGTATCTGGTGTACTATTACATTAAATTGCTGTTTAATTCATATGTCTCCAGGTAGTTGCAGTCACTGTCCAAGGAGTCCCCGAGAGTGTTCAGCCACCTGAAGTCAGTGCTCTGAACTCCACAGCATTGCATTTAACCTGGGATGCACCCAAGAAACCAAATGGGATCATCAGAGAGTACCAGATCAGTCAGCTGGGGAGAGGACTTATATACATTGATGCTGCAGGCAGAATGCAACACACAGTGTCAGGTAAGGAGGCAAAGCTCTTTGACAGGCTAATGTCCTGTCCTTAAGATATAAGACAGTATTAATATATTAAAAATGCCACTTGTCAGTAACTTTGAAATCCCCTGCACTGTCACAGTTTGGAATGCTTTATCATGACTTTACATATCTTAAATTTATTTTTTTCCAATCTCTTTCATTTCTAGCTGCTGTTTGTTAAAATATTAATAGATTTAATTTCAAAATTTTAAAATAAATCTGTCCAGCTCGACTGAAGATGCATGCTTTGTAGTGTGCTCAAGGACTTAGGTATTCTGTGTAGGCCAGCCATCCCTTCATACAGATTCAAGTTTTTTTTTTTAACATCACTGATGTGCAGCAATGCTGTTGTGAGTGTAGCAGTGTAGGATCGGGAAGGATCCAGTACTTTATGTCTGAGATAATAAAAAGGAAAGGAAGACAGAACAGGAAAGATCCCAAATTCTGTTTATAATATTATATATTGCTTATAGCCTTTTTCTAAATACTTGATGAAAGAAGCTTTAATACACGGATTCTGGGAGAAAGTTTGGCTTGGACCTCAAATGTATTATTTTTTATATATTCAATTTTTACTTATTTTTGAATGTTACACTGAGCCAAAATTCCTCTTAGAATTGCTCCTGTTGAACACAGAGCAGGAACATAAGCATCATGGGATTTTTTTTTTTCATTCTTTGACCTCAGGTTGCTCATTAAATTTTTATATCTCACAAATGCATTAATTTTTCCCTAGGTTTTTTGCCCCACAAGTAGGAAATTTCAAGATTCCTCTGTTGTACACACCATATGACAGCCAGCCAAAGAGCAGAATTTGACTTAGGGCACATAAATCCTCTAGAGCATAGATGGCACTCTCAAATAGCCCTCAAAGCATGAGTCTGAACAGGGTGGATCCCTTAGTGCTTTAAAAGAGTTTGTCTCTGCTGTAGTCACTCACAGAAGAGCAAGATTGCTGTTCCTCTTTCACAATATCATGCTCAAGTGTGAAATTCATCAATGGTGTATTACTCCTCTCTCCATATTCAGTGCTTCTGGACATGAGATATTAGCCAGAGTTGGTGGTACATGTTTTAGAATTGCTGTGGTAAGTTTACACTGTGAAGAAGGAACATTCCAACAAGGAGTGATTTATCGAGCCCATTGAAAAATATTTCTCATGCTCTGCCAAAGCAGTTATATCTCCATTTTAATGCCAACAATACTTAGCAGTTGGAAGTGAGAGGAAATGAAATTAATTCCTGAGAAACAAGGATCTTTTTTTCTTTTGTGTGCCTGTTTTGTTAAGCCACTGTCCAGTGCGGCCATGTTAAGCCAGGAATGAAATAAGTGATAATTCCTCCCGACAGTCATAATCAAATCTTTTGCTGTTTTCTGCAGGAGCTTCCTTGGGTAATAATGTGGAATTCATGAGTGTGATTTAGCAGTGTGGGTAATTATTGCTCTCTAAATTAAAAGAATACGATAAAAGAATCAAATTCACTTCATACATAATCTCAAATGTTTTTTCTTTTTCTTTTTTTTTTCCTTTCCAAAACTGCCAGCTTTTCCCTGAGCAACAGTTGAACATTAATGAAGCTGTAGCATTAGTATTTGTGGAGACTTTGAATCTCGGGTCTCGCAAATGGCAGACGTGAAGGCGAGCACCTTGCCATGGCACCATTGTCTTGCTGCTTATTTTTAATTACATCAAAGCTTTGAAACATGATCCCACAAATGCTTTGTGGGAATAGTGGTGAATGTGCTCATCATGTGAAATCCATAAATTGCTTATAATCCTCTCAAGATGTTAAAAAAAGCATTAAGTAATTGAAGACAGGAAGTCCTCAGTTAATTATTTAGAGGTGTTATCAATGCTTTAAGCAAACTGAAGCATTTTCTGCTATCTCACTGAGTTGAATGCCACTGGGACCTAGGGGCAGCAGCCATCATCTTCTCATATTCTCTAATGCAAACAGCACATGGCAGCTTGTCAATAAAAGACCTTTTTATATCATTTATTACTGAACACTTCCAGTACCCTGTACAGAACAATTTGGATGACAGTTATGGCATTGTTTCACTTTGTGTTACTACTACTTTACGAATGGGCCTGCTAATGCTTTGCAGTGGGGCCAGGCAGAGGGTAAGACTGAGGAAAATAATTAGGGGAATTGTAAAAGAAAGCCAAGAGTGCCCTCTTCAGCAGCAGCAGGTGGGTTTATAGAAAAGGTTCTTCTCAGCTCCCCCCTTTTAATACACCAAAGTTAATATCCCAAGTAAGAAGCTTTATCAACAATTTTTAGGATCGATCATTTTTAGGTCAAAATCAAAGATAATGAATGTTTATTTTAGTACAAGAAACAATAGTATGAATACTTTATGACTGAATACTTTGAAATTCTTTCATCTGAACATATTTTACATTTCAGGGCGATGAAAAGATATCTGAAAAGATACCAAAGTGTTGTCACTGGTCAGGTCTCTCTCCATATGCAGCAGTGAATCATTAATAATATTTATCTGAAGGAAACTCTTGGGGGTGAGGGGGTTGTGGGAGGCTGTGGTCAGCAATCTGACATCCTCCTGAGTAAAATTCCCACAGCAGGGCCCAGGAGCGTTATCCTGGGAGCTAATTACTGACCTTGCTGGAGCCATACCCACAAATGGAGACAAACAGTATCAGAAGGAATTGATTTACCTAATAGAACAATGCATTCATAAAAAAAAAAAAAAAAAAAAAAAAAAAAAACACTGTTCCACAGCCTTTTGGTAAATGACAAATGCTGCAACAATATAATAGACTGCTTAAATTGACCAAAACAAAAAAATTAAAAATTTCCCACAATAATAAACCAAAAAAGGAGGGGAGAAAGATCCTCTAGGGAACAGTCAAGTAGAGACATTAGAAAAGCAAAATATTGCTTATATTTCAATATTATTTTACTAGTTGTTTTTATTATCAATCACATACATAGATTTGCACAGAGATTTCCAAAGCATAAGACAAGGCATCTAATACAAAGCTTTAATAATCTAGATAAAAATCTGCTGTGTGCGACTGCTCCATATATGGCTAGAATTAAAGGTTTCAGAATTTCACCAATAAATTTAGTGAAAGCATGTGCTCTTTTTTTAATGCTCATTTTTCTCTTTTGAGTGTAGTTGTAAATGAGTATTGCTTTATTATGCATGTTTCCTTTAAAAGTGAACATGACTCCCTTTAGGGGAATTCAAGTAATTTGTTGCCACAGTAATCTTTTCTATCCTGAAATGTTAAATACTTGGCTTTCCTCCATGCCTCTGCCTCTCTCCAGTCTGCAACTGTCATTTTCTCCCTCCTTACTTTTATACACAGTGTTCATGATTCTCTTCTCTTCTCTTCCAGTTCATGATTAGGTTACAGCAAGGGCTGTCCCACTGAGTCATCTCTTTATTTTCTCTCCTTCACATCTTGTTCAATTTGTTAAGGAGCCTGCATGTCTTCCATTCAGTATTTTACCTTCCTATGTAATTGCTGCTTCTTTTTTCACTCTATTTGTTTGTAATGTATTTTAATTAAAATATCTTGGTGCTAGATGTAAGCAAGGATTTGTTTATAAACAAAGGTCTTGCAGAGGCTTTTTTGTTGCCATTGAGTTGCATTGTTCTTTAAATAACTCCATTTAAATGCAGGAGCTACATCAAAAGTACACTGTTAGGATCACAAAGCCACATCCTTAAAAATTGACCCGTATAATACCTATGAATTGACCTGTATCATCCTAATTCAGCCACTTCCCCACAAACAATCTACATTACACAGCAGTACAGTCATTTGTCCATAGGGTTACTGCCTTGTTCAGTCCACAGTCGGTGCCTCTTCCAGGGAGGAATAAAAGAAAGCTCCTGTATGGAGAACTGCTGCCTCAGCTTTAGCTGTGTTTAGTGGATTAATTCCTTCTGGGAGTCTCAGCGTGGATGGGCCTAATTGTGCTTCTGCCCAGAGCTCCATTCCCTTTCAAGGAGATAGGAACATGGAGCACAGGGAGGGAGGCAGCTGGGGCAGTGCCAGCGCAGAGGGACAAGGTGGATGGCTGTGGGGCTGGGGGCATGGACTGCCAAAGGCAGTCTGACACCCAGGGCTTTCATATTTGTTCAGCCCGTGGTACTGAGGACGGCACATCTCAGTCTTCCACAGTTTGTCACAACCACCTCTTCTTCATTTTCATTACCTGGCCTGAATTTCCTGAGCTCTCAGAGCTGCAGCTGAAGGCACCAGTTGTGCTTGGATATATAAAGTTTTGCATAACACCAGGTAGCCTGAAAGCCAGGTCCCAGGAATCCCAAATGGCTTCCTGGCAGCTCCAAGGAGATTTTTGGTTCTCTCAGTCTCTTTGAGTCAATATCCTGATTCTGAGAGAGAAAATATTCTCTTTTAGTTTTCTGAGTTTATGTGGTTTTTCATGGAGTTGGTTGGGGGGATTTTTTGTTTTGGTCCTGTTTTAAGACATTTGGAATGCTCAGCAAGTTGGTGTTAATAAAGCATCTGTATACTCTAGGGGTGGACGCTGCGAGAAAAAGTCTCAAATTACAATTAATCAGGCTGTAGACCGCTTGTTGGAGGCAGTTTTAGAAAGCACTGTGCCACAAAGCCTGTGAACAAAAGAGGATCAATTTGTATTGTACAATGTCCTGGCAATGGGATTTCCTAGTTTTTGAGTGTTTAGTTTTGCAATTTTAGTATTTTCAAAGAGATTTTGTGTATAATTTACTTCTTGTTATACTTTTTGTATCCTTTACGTTCAGGAACAGGAACCTTTATGTAATATATTGTGAGGTATTAACAAGGGGGTCCTTGAAAATGTGAGAAAAGGGTTTTCAGTGTTTGTGCCTGGTGATATCTTAAAGATCAATTTTGAGAAATTTCCAAAATAATAGTTTAGCAAAGGTGTTGTGTTGTGGGCTAGGGGGTGCTGTGTGAGGAAGGCTGATCAGCAATTCCAGCTGAGCTCTAAAGTGATCTCACAGTGATCTGCATCTTTAACAATTTAACTAAAAGAAGCCTTTAATAGGTGCACAGAATTGGCTATTCTAAAAGCTCAGTATCTTAGCAAATTGTGAGTACAATTTTATGAGGATCCCTAAAGTCAAATTCTTAAACCACAGGCAACTTGATGTGAAATCTGAAGTCATCAACACACAGCACAAATATGTTTGAAAATTTTCAAGAAAAAGGCAAAGCAATATGTTCTCATCTCATTCAAGGATGTACAGCATAGAAGATTTGAGCTGAAAAAAAAAGTTTTAAAAAAATTACAAGTAACTGAAATTAATATTTAGTAATGAGGGCTTGGTTGTCAGTTCAGCTTCTAACTGCTTTGTAGCGTTTATTGTAAAGTCTTGTATCAAATAGGGGAAAAATAGAGGGGAAATTTAAAAAAAAAATTGGGAAGGTCGTAGTCCTTGGACTTACTTGCAATATAGTAGAAGGTTTCATGTACAAGTGAGTATTTTATTATCTTATTATTGCAAATGTATTAGTAATACATTTTCAAAACATTAAAGGCTATTCAGGTTTTCAAGTTGAAGACTCTAAGCAATTGCACTTTCATGTGTTTTTCTGCATGGCCAGTGTCATCTAAGTTTTTTGATTTAAAGCTGATTCAGGTGTATGAGGGATATCCATAGATCTATTGCAGCATAGACAGACATTCAGTCTGAATTGTTTTGTTTGGTCTTTTAAATCAGTAGAGGATATATGTCTAAATTAGTGAGAATTCACCATTTCAGTATTGTTCACGTGTAATATAAGAATAGTTCATTCTTTATGTTTGCCAAAAATGCTGTAAGTTAACTTTAAGTCCAATAACTTTCTATGCAGAGATATAATTCTTGGAATGATTGATGTCAACATCTCAGCCTAAACTCTGTTTGCTCTTTTTAGGTCTGCAGCCATACACTAATTACAGCTTTGTGCTTATTGCATGCACATCTGCTGGGTGTGCTTCCAGCCAACCACTTTCAGGTCAAACTTTACAAGCTGCTCCTCATGGTAAGGGAGAAAGTCATTCTTACAGAAGTGCAAAGAGATGGTCATACGGGCTTGTATTTTCTGGCGGATTAACAAGGTGCACAACTCCACTGCCATCCATCAAGCTATCATGTAGATATTTACGCAAGGGAATCTGTCTCTTGGAGTTTTTATATCTTACCACATTCTCTTTACTGCATGGCACTGCATTTCTACTTTCTTTTTGTGAAAATTTCCCCAAATTCATCTCTAAATTCATTAGCTTCATTAACAAAGAATTGAAAGATGAATTTTTTTTAAAGCACAAATGAATATGCAGAGACTACTGGGCATATAAATTCAGTAGCCTTTGGCCTCTTTCTCCATTAATCTTTACCTTGTCTAGTTGGTTGCATTTGTTATAGGATAAATACAGAAAGTGTGTTAAATTCTGTCATTCTCCCTGGCAGTGCTTTATGCTTTCATTACTTTGCTGAAAACAGCAACACGAGTATGGGAAAAGAAAAAAAAAAACACCTTTGAGTTTCTGTCATAAAATTAAAATAGTGTCATTTTGATTTTAATAGGGGTATGGCCAAAACCTCATCATATCATAGTCAGCTCAACAGAAGTGGAAATGTACTGGAGTGAACCAGAGGAACCCAACGGGCTCATTACTCATTATCGATTATTCCGTGATGGAGAACAGATTTTCCTGGGTGGCAGTACAGACCTGAATTTCACAGATGTTAACCTGCAGCCTAACAGTAGGTAAGGCATGTTAACGAGCTCTGGTAACAGGTGAAAGACCTTGAAAGACATAGGTACTTGTGTTAGTGAAATGTACAAAATATAACTTATTGTGAACAAAGGAAAATTCTCTTGAAATATTACTTTATTGCTCAAAATTGGTAGAACACTTTTGCTAGTCTTTCAAAAGTTAAAAAGACATTAATCAAAGGACTTCTAATTTTTTTTTTTTTTTTTTGAGAATAGGTCATTCTGATTCAAAGAAGCAAAGCTTTCTTTTTTATTTTATTGGATGGTTTGTTGGTAGCTCAATGATAGGTATTTTTGCATCATGCAATATACTCTGAAAAATGCCAGGTTTTATATGACAAACATCACTGCACATGGTATATGATGTTCCAGTGCATGCTGAACATACAGGTTCAAAAGTGACTGCTGATATTTTTATAGAAGTAATTCTGAAATTAGTTTTGACACTTTTTGAGTCAATACTTCTCTTGCTTATGTAAGCTGATTTGAATTTTAGTATTAGTATTTAGTACTAGTATTTGAGTTTTGGTATCTTGATTTTATGGTAATTATTGTTCTAAGTATTATTATTTTGGTATCTTTGATTTTATGGTTATTATTCTAAGTTACTTTTCTCACATTAGAAAAACTTGAATGTGAAAATCTTCACTAATGCAGTATTTGTAATACTCATTGTATTCACTTTAAATTGGTGAAAATGGAAATGTTCTGTTGCTGATATGCCTAAAGCTTCTAACTGCAGTGTCCACTGATCTTTTTGTGTTTGTGCAGATATGTTTACCAGCTGGAAGCCAGCACTTGGGGCGGCAGCAACACTAGTGATAAATATGTTATACAAACACCAGCAGGAACACCAGAGAAAATTCATGTCCCATATAATGTCACAGTCATTGATGCATATTCTATATTTCTAGCTTGGGATGTGCCAGGTAAAAATGTACTTCTATGTAGTACTTTGTCGCAAAATGAAAGGATTGAAAAATTAGTATATCCAGGTAGGCAGCTGAATCATTCTGATATTTTTATTCTTTGTATTTAGTTTTAGTGATTTAAATACCCAGTATCTAAAGCTGTTGTGTCCTAGAGACACATTATTTTAATAATATTGATCTAGATACTTGACATCAGTATTGTGAGGTTTAGCTGAGCAAAGCCCTGTGTGTTTTGATATTATGAACTACTACTGAGTGCAAATATTAATGAAAAAAACAACAACAAAAAAGAGTTTTCTCTTCTGTTCATACTAACCTGAGTTATCATGCAGTTCCACTGCAGTATGGTGGATCAGCAAAGGCCCAGAAGTGTTTTTCCTGTAGTTACTCTTCTCCTGAACTTGATCAGGTGACGTCCACCTGCTATAAAGCTGGGCTAACAAGGAATAATTTATTTATAGAATCTTTTTGTAAGAGAAACTATGCGATGCTTCATCAATATAGATCATAGCTTAAGTGATTGTAGCACATTACTGATGTTATAAAAATTATGTGTTATAAAAATTATGTGCTGTATTTATTGTGGGACAATGAGAGCCTTGTAATGAACAATCTTTTTTCCACTGTACTTCATTTCCAAAAAAGGTGTTTTCTAGTTTTTAGATACTGAGGTTTTTTTCATTAAAATTTCCTCATTTTTAGAAACTTCAGATGTTTGAGTATTGCAATAATAGCCATATGTGTTTTATCAGTGAATTCATGGGAGTTTTTAATATCTCTTGTTCTTAATTATTTAAGATGTTCTATCCTTGCTTAGCAAGGGACAATTGGCATTAAAAATAAAGGCACCTAGAAAATGCATTCTGCCTTCAAGACTGGGATTGCAAGTATTGTGGCAGTGTTTAGCGGTGTTCACCCTACCCATTTAAGCAATGATTAATAAATCTATAATACCCTGAGCTGTCAATCTTTTAGTTTTCAGGAGCACAAAATCCATTATAGAAATGCTATAATATATGAAAAAGATTAAAATCTTAAATTAAACTTTTCCCCCTACTGCCTGAAAGGATTTAGAACCCTGCAGAAGGCAGGTGAATTCAAATGGCATATAATCTACAGTTGGTTTTATTGGAAAGTGACTCATGCTGTATTATAGTTTTGATAATAAATATAATTTAAGGTACAAAATATTCAGCAACATTATAAATAGATTTAAAACATAAGAATGTATTGGAATGCATGGGCTGTGAAGAGTGGGGTGTTTCCCAGAAAAGCTTGTCCTTGTTCTAGACCTTTTCCAGCTGCTTAAATTCCTGTTACTCATAGTAGGTTACAAGCCTGCAAGGAGAACCAGGCTCTGTGTAGTACATTTAATTATGTTGCAATCAAGATTATGCATACAAAGGTTTGTCTGTTCCTGAAACCACAGAATCAGAGGGATGAGGAGGAGGCTGGACATCATGGATCTGCAGAAGTTGCAGGTTTCATGTATTCACACATCTGTAGAAATCATTCTCCTTAGATGGGAAAGGAACGTGTCCTTCTTTTCAGACATTGGGACACACCTTGAACACTTATCTCACTTCTGTGGATATTTGATAACTTCTTTGCCTTCTAATTGTGGGGCTAATTATTTAGGTTTTTAAATATGAAGAAGGGATTTTCATACTGTGCTTCTGTTGGGTATTGTCCTGGCTTCAGGTAGAACAGGGTTCATTTTCTTCCTAGTTAAGAAAAAGACAGGAAAGCAAGTCTTGCTGTTCCTTTTGATATAGCACTTCAGGGCAACTAGCTGATCTTACAAGAATGAGGAGTACTAACAGCAGAGAAATGTTACTGAGTGTTACTGAAAGCTACAATGCTATTAAGGCTGCTGAAACCTGTGGGCAGAAGCATAGTTCTATGCAGAAGCTAGAAAATTAATTATTGACCCTTCATAATCCTGCTTTGTGCTCAGTCTGAGGTCCTTTGTGCTTCTAGAGTTATTTTTTCTTAAGAGTAAGACTGCAGAGGATGCAGGTGGAGATTTATTTTGGAAGTTCTGATCTTCTGGAATAGCATAGATCCCATTAACATGTCCTGTCATACAGGTGTTTGGGGTCACAATCATCCCCAGCTTGGTAGGATTAGCATAAAGTGTCTACTACTTCTTATCCTTATTTATGTCCATGTACATAGAGTAACTATTTTTCTTTTTCTGATCTATTGCCTTTCTGTGCATAAATCCTTGTCTCACAGTAGGCTGCATTGAGGCAATATAGGTTTTCCTTATAAACTGAGAATGCATCTTTTTTTATAAGGATTGTCAGGCTTGGCAGTTGCTCTTGGACAAAACTGTTCTTTTCACTGCTGTAGACTTGATGTCAAAAAAGTGCTTTTAATTAACAAAGTTTTGATGAGAATGTACTTGTTCATAGTGTCTTCCTGTCTGTGGATATCAGGGCTGTTTTGGCATTCTGTCTTAGCTGCTGTAATAAATTTGGATCAAATAATCACCCTCAGGATTAATTATGGACACATTGTATTACAAAGACCTTCCTTTTGGATGGTTTAATTATAACATTCCAGCATCTGTAATATATCTAGGTCTTATGACTTTATAGATATGTAGCATTTCAAAACTCCTGACTTAGCTAAAGAGCAAGGTGGCCCAGTAGTTGTTAAAGTGATGGATTCAGGAAAAAATGCTTGACACACCTCACTCACTGTGGAAAATAGGGCTTTATTTTCTAAAATAGGTATTCCATTATCTTCCTCAGAGCACAGACCTCAGAGGTATGGTACATTTCACTGATATGCTAAGGAAGGATATGTTACAATTATTATGGAACAACTCTTAGTGCCATGGATAGAGCAGAAAGCCAAATGGAAAAAACTCCACCGTGATTTCCCCCATAAATGTTATTGATAGGTAGGCAGGTATCCATCCTGCATTCCAGCTCATTGGCAGCCCCACTGCTCCTCACTGGGGATCTGATTCTTGTGGTTGTTGTGGCTGGTGGTGACTTGAAAGCTGAATGTGCTCGAAATAGGATCCTGTCCTCTGCTCCTAGGATACTGGTTCATATATTAAAGATCATCTGGGTTAAAATATTTTCTTCTTCGTCATTTTATAACACTTTATCCACCTCCAGGTTTGCTTTCAGTTAGAATGACAGTTATTTGAAATCTGGATTCTTACTTTATTCTTCTTGGGATCAAACATGGCATTGAATACCATGTATTTGTCACAGCTTCCCCAACTAACTTGGTTTCTTGTGGTCTAGAAAATGGAACTTTTGATAAGCCATTGTCACAGGCTCTCATTTTTGGTTTTTTTGAGTAAATTATTGTTTGCTCCACCTCTCTGTAGGATAGGTTTTCAAGTTGAATATCCAAAGATTTGCGTCTTGCAAACAGTCAGCATCCCCAGCTGTTACTGTTTTCAGAGTCTTGGTGGGAATACTTGATGCAACCAGACTGAGACATCTGGATATTTGAAGCATAATGTAAATAGTTAATATCAGGAAGCCAAATAGATTGTTTTGTTTCGTGAATTTAAATATTAAAATATAACTTTAAAATAGATAATGTTTCAGTATTTGTTTCCTATAAGTGAAAAAGTTTTAGTTATTTTGCTTTAATTGTGATGTGATTTCACATCATAGTAAAGTAATTTTCAGCAATTAACTTCAAACAGATTCTGGCTGACCAGTCTATAAGTCTGTGCCTTTTTATCCCAAGTTTTAAGCATCCTGTGCTGCAAATTCTGTTTTTGACCTATCCTAGTTTTGAAGTACACAGAGCCGTCAAACCTAATTTGCAGAGTTTTGCACAGAATTGTCCATTAAATGTTATCCAAATATGCCCAGAAAAACCCAGGGTTTCATTTGATTGATTTGTCCCATTGCAAAATATGCACCTGCTGTGAAATGAAGTCACAGAGAAAAAAAAAGTGGAATAATTTAACTTTTTTATTTGTAAAGATAATCAGGGTTTTTCTGATTACATCTTAACTTCATAAATGTTAAATAATCTATCAGCATCTAGTTGTTGTAAATTATGAAAAAGAGTATTGCTGGGAATATTAACCAACTAAATCCTTGTTCTTTAGTGAACATGAAAATGTGTTATGGCAGGTTGTCATTGTGCTCATGGTAACTTTGACACCAAATAACAAAACTGCCATTTGCATTTAGGGTAAATTGGTTCACTTGTGCTTTTACGGTTCCTTTTATTCTGACATAAATTTATGAACTCTGGAACTAACCAAGTCGTGTGGTTTCCCAGATGACTTTAACAAATATGCCCATTTCATTTCCTTCAGTCATCAGAGCACACGAGGTAGTGGTTTCAGACTGGCTGCAGATGCTGAAGGCTGTTCTGAGCAAAAGGGGTTTTTTACAAGATTCTGTGTTGTAAGAATATATATTACAATTTTTCAGATTAGGAAGTGATCCTTTGATCTTTATAGTCAATGAATTTGATCAAAGTGTAGAAAGATTCCATTGGACATTGGAATTTTTCAGGATGCTTATGTGATTTTATTTAAAATTTCATTTTCTCTTCTTGAGAATATTTTTTCTCCTGAGCATATTTACTATTGGTTTCATTCCTAATATAGTGTAAAATTTATCAGAATTTTAAGATTTAGTGTTTCAGGCGTGAGTTTTTTTTAATAATTTGTGATATGGACTGAACACTGTCCAACATTGTTGGATAGGTCATTTATTTTGAAATAGGCGTCCTTTGCTGCATACTGATGGCTGGATTCAGCTGTCCTTGTTTGTATTTAATCTTCCTTGGGAAATCAAGCATTCTGAATAGTTTCAATTTCAAAGGTTTCTAGTGATTTTTGCCTAGAATAAATGCCCTGATGAGATGCAAAAAACTGAATTATATCACTCTCATAAAGGAATGGGTTTTTCTAGCTGAAATGTCTGGTCAGTTTTCAGGAGTGGAAAAGAAGGGGACCTTAACTAGGAGATTAAATAAAGGTTTCTATTGGTGTGCTCTGTACCATTTCAAACTCTTTCAGATATTCTATTGTATACTTTATAGACCCTCCAATTATAGTGTGGAAATACTACTACTAATAATAATAGTAGTAATAATTATTATTTTTCTTTAATACTACATTTTTAATTACTTTAAAAATTTTACACTACAAACTCAAGTGCACTCTTCTGGAGCATTTTGTCTTCCATATATGAGGCAAAAAATAATTTTCTTTGAGGCAAAACTAGTCTACCTCAAGATCATCTCTCAGAGGTTTACTCTGTACCATCGTCCTTGATTTAGAAAGTTGTACTTCTGTTATTCCATTCCTAATGATTTTATCTTGGTATTTTTCTTGTAACTTTTACACTGAAGAAGGAAAATTTTACAGAGGAATTTCTGCTTTTTTTGTCTCCTTTTCCCTTCACCTCTTCCAACAGTTCCTAACAACATCTTTGTTCTTCCTGTAAGCTGAGCAGTTGAATAAGATTGAAGTCATGGCTCTACTTCAGGGCTATTTTTCAGCTTTTTAGTGTAATGGCATTTTCTCTGTCTAGCATCAAGTCAGGCAGCTGCATGTTATTTCTTTGGGATTTTTATATTCTCTTTTTCTTATGAGAATTGTAAAAACATGGTGTTTCAAAGATTTTTCTGATCTTTCAAAGTACATCAGTTGTTCATAGTACCAGGACTAAACTTGAAATCTCTGATTTCTTGCAAACTTATGGTTTTTAGTTATACATATTCACATACATACTTAGCTAAAAAAAAACCCCATCTAACAGATGCACAGCAGTGGAAAAAAATGCTCTTTGTAGCTTCAGCGTAGTAGTATCAACGTAGATGCTTTATCAGAAAAGGGCCAAAATTGTAATTAGGAGGAAAGCTGAGTTGTTTTCCAAAGTTAAAAAAGGAAGGAATCTCAAGGTCTGGACAAGTCTCAGAACTGCTCACAGGCATCTGGTCCTTGTTGCAAGTCACAAAGACATCTCTGTGACATCTAAAGTAGGTGTTGTGTTGAAAGAGAAATGTGATTTTACTGATCAGATATATTTTGACTCATCTCAGAGATGAACCTTGTCTGGTCTGTACTCCGTCCTTTCTTAAGGCTGTTCCTTATGTGACTGCAGAATGAAGGAAACACACTTCAAACAAACTCTTCTTTGGTTGTTCTCTTGGTTTTATGAAACTGCTGCTGTCTGCACAGACCAGTCAACAGTGGACAAAAATTAAAAAACCTAGAGCCTATTTCCTAAAAATATATTACTGCTCAAGGGAACCAAAAACCAAACAAAACCACCAAACAATCAAACAGAACTCTTAGAGATGTCATGTGGAAGAAATGAGAAGATCCAGGAACATCTGCCTATTGTTCTAAAGGGATGGTATATGGCTTAGCTTGTAATCTTCTGAAGGAATTGAGTTTTTCAAGAGATCTGGAAAATTAAGAACTGACAGCATGGGGATAGGAATAGATGGGGAAAATGTTTGAATTCAAATACTAAAAAATGAAGGGGTTTTTTTAACAAAAACTGAAGAGTTTGTTTTTACATCATTTAAAATTATATGTTTCTTGTATTCAAATACTAAAAGATGAAAGGGGTTTTTTTTAACAAAAACTGAAGAGTTTGTTTGTACATCATTTAAAATTATATGTTTCTTGGCTCGAGCTATTGTATTGTACTCCACTGGTGAAGCGGGCTAAGAACCTACACTCAGCCACTGCTGTTGGGCTAAAAAGGCACAATTTGCTGAATGGTTGCAATTCACTTGTTTGATCATATGACTATTCAAACATTAGTAGCTGTTACTCCTCCAAAATACAAAATACAAAATACCAAGTCATAAGGTCGGTCTTCCCAGAAGTGGCAATTGCAAAACAGGCATTGACTGAACTGAATTTTGATTCTTACCTAAGAACCATAATGTCTGTCTTCCACTTGCAATCTGCAGATGGATCTGTTTCAGTTTATATTTAAATGATTGTAGTTTTCAAAGGAGCAGTAGGGAAAACCTCCAGAGGGGGCTTACGTTTAAAATTGCATGTGATGAATTGGCTCTTTGAAGTTGTCCTGCACTGTTGTTAGTGTTTCAGATAATCACTGGTTCCTCTCTGTTTCACAACAGGGATATTCGTTGTCAATGTGCCTTTGGAATACAACATCCTGCTAAATGCGAGCAGTCCCACTCTGCTGGTGAAGCCGGTGGGACGCGCACATTTTGCCTTTGTCGATGGCCTGGATCCCTACACCCTGTATGAGATAAGAATACAAGCATGCCAGAGTGGTAAGGCAATTTAAAACACTCATCTGTGGTGCTGGAAGGGATTTTGCAGGTAGATGCAACTCTGCAAAACAGATGAAATTCTTTACATTGGAGTCAAATGTTTGCCTAGTAAAAAGAAGGCCTAGCACTGAATGAAGCATTAAATATTTCTCCATGTATCACGTGTGTACTTCTCCATGTATCATGAATATATCAAATGGAGGTTTAAAATATGTATTTTAGATTATATGTGCCACTTTATTAAAGGCTCTTCACAGGCAGCTTAAAGATCTTTGAAAAAGGATGTACAGAACTGAATCAGTTCTGTAATTACTCACCAACAAGAAGTGATGATCATAAAGACAGGAGAGAAGAGCCCGAAAATTAGAAATTCCCTGTCTTTGATGGAAATTTTCAAAAACTTATTGAGATAAGTATTTCTAAAATGACAATTTTGAACCAATTTGCCCCTCACTCACACTGCTCTAAATCAGGAGTAATTCATCAGTAGAGTTGTGGTAATTTAAATGAGTATTTAACAATGAAATGAGGTGAAATGAGAATTTCCACCAGCAGCTTCTTTACTTGACATTCATTTGATTATAATGTATGCTTTGTTGAGGAAAAAAGTCTTATCCCTACACAAATGTCTGTTTCTGTAGGTGGGTGTGGCGTGGGTGGTCAGACATATGCAAGAACTGCTGAAGCACCTCCCAGAGAACTGAGCCCACCTGTTGTTAAAGCAATTGGACCTGCACTCATAGAAGTGAAATGGGCACCACCCAGGAAACCAAATGGCATCATTACTAACTACTTTATCTACAGGTAAATGCGCTTATCACCTCAGATTCTTAGTCCTACTTAACAGTTCCTTTCTTTATTCTTTGATGTTTTGGGAGGTGAAAAAAAGTGTAGAAGTATATTTGAAACAATATGTATATATTACCTTTCAAATGCTAAGGTAAGAAGCTGATCCATGAATGGCCATGTTAGGAATAGGAACTCAAACAAGAATCATCTTCCTGAACTACAAATGACAAAAAAGCATGTGGAAGTACGTTTTAAAATTCAAAGGAACAAAAAAAAATCTTAGGAAAAGTTTGTAGGATAGATACTTGTACTGTGCTTACCAGGGCCACTAGGTACAAACTTCACTTTTCTCTGACAGACAGTTGAGAATTTTGTAATAGAAAGAGGAGTAATTCACCAATTCTGAGACTTTCAAGAGCAGAAAAAGGTATCTAGGTTTCTAAAACAGATCAATTTTCCAGGATAAATTATGTTCATACGTAAGTAAGCCGGACAGTGATTACAGTGCATCTGTTTATGTACCTTGGTGTTTGTATTCATCTGCCCTGTGTAGGTTGTTGCCTGATGCTTTCTCACTTGCTATGAGGAGTTTCCTAAGCCCTGTGTGAGGATTTTTCTGTACAGATAGCAATGTTCTGGGCAGTATGAAACTAGCAGAGCACTGATCTCTGCTGTGCCTGTTGAGCCTTTGTTAAAAGCTCACTGCAGCGACCTTCTTGAATGGCTTCAGAAGTCAGAGAATATAAAACTCGAGCTATATATTTGAGGGATTTAAACTCTAAAGTTCCTGGGTTTTCCAATTCTTAAGTATGTGTGGCAAAGACATGCTGGGTTGATCCTAACTTCCCACAAAGAGTTTGGGACTTTTTTATTATATTAGAGGTGTGACTGAGAAGACAGGAAATCCAATTACCTTTTGGAATCCTCGGTGATAATTAATATAAATTCATTCAAAGACGTTAGTGGTCTCTAAAAATTCCTGCTGTCTTGAAATACCCTTTTGTTTGCCTTTTTTTAATTGTCTGATCAAAACCCCAAGTCCCTCCCCTGCATAAAGAGGAATAAAGTGTATGTTATAGCCCAAGACATGTCTTCACTCTGTTGGTTTTGTAAATAAAGCTGATGATTACTGCTGCTATTCCATGGCAACCATAGAAAGGGAAAACAGGAAATATAATGCAGAAAGCCTACTTCAGTGAAAAATACTGTAAATTGAATTTGACAGCATTTGATGGCATTTGATTATTCTAGTCACAGCCAAACAATGATATAAAGAGTAATATGAAACAGAATGTGTTACTGCCTAGCAGACTCAAAAGCAATAAACCTTCCTCCAATGTGACACAATCACTTCACAATCATAATTGTAGCCTGTTTGATACCTCTGAGTACAGCAGAAGGGCACTGACTGACATAGATACATTTTGTTTTTTATTTAAAGTGAAATGAAAATGGCGCACTGGGGCTCCAGATACAATCGGTATATTCACCTACATAGGCATGAATCACTTGGCAGTTATTTCAGCTGAAGTTTAAATGTGCTTAGACAACAACAATATCAAATCTTTCTCAGATAGCTGCAAAAAAATCAGAAATGGGATGTAAGCACATAGTTCTTTTTCATTTTGTAGCCACACATGGCCTTACATTGTTATAGCAGCAAGACTGCAGTATTTCTATGGGAGGTTATGGAATGTAATTTCTTCTTCAGTGTGTGCCTCTTCCTTACTGCATCACCACCAAAATAAATTCATTTAACTCAAAACCTGGGATGCTTGGGGACCTAGTGTGTGTGTGCAGATCTCTGCATTAAAGTGGCAGGTCTCATGCTTTCCTCTAGCATCATAAAACTACTCCCAAGTTTGCAGCCATTTTGCTAGAAACCAAAAATTTAAATGTTATTTTATAATAGAGGAGATGGTGATAGTTTCTTTGATTATTAAAGTGTCTTTAAACACAGATCTGAGGCTTTTAAACTTTTCTAACAAGGACCACAACTTAGAAGAGTTTATGAACAAGAAAAGATCTGGTTCATGAGATAATCATCTAATCTTGTTCTGTTCCAATTCGTCATGACATAACATTGCTCTGCCAACCTCAGAAGTTGCTACTCTGAAAAAAAATATTATGAAAATAGATTATATATATATTTGTTGCTGCATTTTAGTAAGTTGTAGGTCACATGAGCTAATGGTACTGCTTTCTGTTGATTAATAGGATGCACTGTATAGGAGACACATGACGTGGCCCTTACATACATAATGCCTGTAAAAGTAGAAGTATTTTGGTTGGTTACTTCCTTAAGGGAGTGTCTGAATTTTTTTGTCAAACTGTCTATGTCCTGCCCAATAAGATTATATTATTTAGTGTACATTTGTGAGATTGAAATGTAGCTCTCATTAGCTAAGCAGTCGTGGTGGTGAAAATGTAGCAGAAAAATCAAAAGGCAATTTAAGGCAGAAGACATGTCTCACTGGCTGTCGTAACTTGCAGTGGAGAGGCTTCCAGACTGACTCTTTATGATTAATTCATTGCTTAATTGTATACCCTTAACCATGAGTTGTACCCAAGACAGCGTCCAAGGAACATATGTTACAGGATGGTTTAATGTAGGAATCCCTATGGATGGTTATGTCATTGAATATGAGAACTCCTGAAGGCATTTATTTATACCTGTAATTGATCTAATACCCAATATAAACTAGTATATTACATGCAATAACTTCAAATTCCTTCTATTCTTTTTTTTTTTTTTTGCATCGAAACTCATGTTTTTAAAAAAATACCCCAAATTATGAAAGCTACATTAGTGTAGATTGGTTGAATACAAATGTAAGTAAGGTTTCTTTTTTTAATTAAATGTGAAACTGCAGAGGGGGAGCATTGCTAATATGTTGCATTGTTCCCCCACATTTGACAACGTGATTCCCTGATTGTTTGAATTTTACCCCAAGACTTGTCAGCGTTCCTAAAATTAACTCACTGTTAAGGAAAGCAGCACGCTCTGCTAAAACATGTCATTTGGTTGTATGGTGAAAGGTAAACATGTGAGGAATAATTCTGGTTTGACCCTGGAGACCTGGGGGATTCGCCGCTGCCGCGCACGCAGGGAAGCCGAGGGGCGAGCGCTGCAGTCGGCGTTGCTGCAGCACAGCTCTGGAGTTATCTGTCACAAAGGAGATTATATCCTCCTTCTTGTGTCATCTGCCTCAGATTGGCACTGGGGCAGGGAGAATTTGCCCTTATAAAAATAACTATCTGAACATCTTCAAAATGAATATAAGCAGCAAATCAGACTATGCAGATGAAGAGACGGCTTCCAGCTCCTGGAAATGTTATTCTCTCCTTTGCAGCTCATTGTACACAAGAAATACTTCCAGTTAAATGAGCAGCTGAATCTTAAATCTTAAAACGATTGAAATGATTACAGATTGTTCAACCACTTCTGTTCAAAGTTTATTCATACATGAAGATATTCCGGTTTTTAGCACTACAGATGGAACCATTTACCTAACCATAAGTTTCATTCATTAAATATTCAGCAGTAATAAGATCTAAATACTTAACCAGGCTACATTGTACAGCTTTGCTTGTGAATCAGCTTACAGTTGGTGGCATATTTGATCATTCAGCGTGAAAAAACTGTTTATCACAGAGTGTAGAATATTTATAAAACATAAATTTATATATTTATTTGAGTCCCATACTGTTTGGTCAGCAAGACACATTAAATGTGACTTTCTTGCATTAAAATGTACTCTCTTTTCCCTTATTTACAGAGATTTTTTTAGACATGTTTTTTGGTACACAGAAAAAAGACTATATTTTTAGGTGCAGGAGAAAGATGTAGTAATGATTCACCTTTCAAAATTATGTGTCTTGCATTACGTCAGTGAACAGCATCCAAGGGAGAGGTCTGCAGGAGGCTTAACTTGCCATTATAATAGAGCATGGGCAATTGTATCAAAAACTGTTGCTGGAATTTTGGAGACAATGGGAAATTTTGGACCCTGAATTTTACAGACAGACCAAGAATTTCTAGGGAATCTTTCCTGCTTCTTCTATCTGCCAGTCTTTGCCCAGTTTTGCCAACCAACCCTCAGTATTGACATATCTTACAATTTGCCTGTTTCACTATGACAGAGATATTGTACCTCAACACTCTTTTTTTTTTTTTTTTAATCACACTTTAACATATCCAGTGTTAAACATAACAGTGTCCATATAATCTGCTTATCTCAGAATTTAGCAAAACTTATTCAGTTTCGTATGAGAAAATAATGTCTTCGTTCCTGCCTTATATATGCATATACACAAAGGATGAATAAACAGCTGTGTACACACTTGCATTCATTATGTTATTCATATTTGCATGCTAATACCTGGGAATATATTATTATAAGCAGCTAATATTATCAGTTTTAAAAAATCAATGCTTTTTTATTATTACATTTATTCCTGGTTTGACCTACAAGATAAAATCCTACAGCATTCTTTGAAACACAGATTTTTCTCTTGCCAAATAAATGTTCTTCAACTTCTGGTGTGTGTGTAGTGATGATGACACCCAGTAGCCAGACAAACCAATTTTACTTCTGCAAATTTGCCCTACTTGCAATAAAAGTGGCAGATAATGTAATTTGGATTTTTGTTATTGGCATGGAAGGGTGAAAGTGCTTTTATGTTCTGCAAAAGCCAAGGTTCCTGTGAAGAGTAGGGGAAATACTTAAATTCATGTGCAGTACAGCCCAACCATCACTGAGATTTATCACACTGTTTAAATGTAACCAACTTAATTTCACACAAACATTTCTATGCCAAGTGAAAGAATTGATTTGATAACTCTGTTTTGAAGATGAGTACTCAGCTTATTAAAACTGCTGTAAATTATATAGAAGAAGGGGGCATATTACAAAGGGGCTGAGGATCATCTGTAATCTCTGGTACTCAGGATAACACCAGGTCCAAGGCAAGCATATCTGCAGTAGTAATGCTATATATATATGTGTGTGTCTATGTATACATATATGTACATATGCACAAAAAGAAAAACCCATTGTGCCAAAAACCAATAAAGTGAATTTTCTTCATGTATCTTAGGTTTGCATTTTTAAAGAAAAACAGTGTTGGAAAAAAGGTGTTGTTTATTGCAAAAAACATTATGTGTGATATTTTAATGAGGTTTGGTGGTGGAGCTGCAAATTTAGCTAAGTTTATGCACAAGGGATTACTTATTCAATTTGCAAGAAACAATGGGATATTTAGTGTGAGAAAATCAGATTTTGAAAGTGCACAGCTTTAGTTTTGAGGGCACGATAGAATACTTATCCCTTATTCTCTAGATAACATTTTTCTCCAGTAAGTTGGTCACAATTTTTCAATAAATTAGGGATTCTGAGGTAAGTACCTCAGTAAATAAATTGATTTTCAGAAATGCTGAAAACTTGCACCCATATTTCAATTTAAGTTATTGCTCAGCAAATAGAGATAGATTTAAAATTTCATGTTCTAAGTTCTGAAAGTCTCATTTGTGGTGTGTTCTATCCTAGAAGGACAACATGCTGTTGTGTTGCTGCTCTGCTGCCCTGGACCATGACAGCACACTTGTTTGCCATGTTTTATAGTATTTTTCTAGATAAAGGAGAATCACTGATTGCCTCAAAAATCTCTTCTTCACTACTCAGAACCTAACACAAATTCAGGGAAATGCTTTTAAGATGCAAAGATAGGTAGTCTGTTCTTTGTGCATGTGTAATGTGAAATAATTTCTGTATTTTTCTGAGATACAAGCTGAACTTGGAACTTTAGGATTAACTATTATGTGACTGGTGAAGCAGTTTACTATTTTAAACACACTGGTTTTGGTTTAATTCCAGACGTCCTGTGGGCAGTCAAGAAGAGCTGCTTTTGTTCATCTGGACTGAAGGACCTTTGGAATTCATTGATGCTTCCGATGCTCTCCAGCCTTTTACCCTCTATGAGTACCGTGCTAGATCTCAAAATTCCGTGGGCTCTGTGGACAGCTTGTGGGCTTCAGCCCAGACTCTGGAAGCTTCCCCCTGGGGCATGGGAGCCCCCTGGGCACAAGCCACGAGCGCGTACTCGGTGCGGCTGAACTGGAGCCAGCCGCTCTCCCCCAACGGGCTCATCTCTCTGTACCGAGTGGTCTACCAAGAAAAGCACAGCGACCCGACCCTCAGCAGCCCAGCTGTCACAGCTCTCACTGTAATGGTAAGAACTGGGCCACAAAAACAGTTTTAAGATGTTTCACTCTGCTTTGATCTCTGTTGCATTTTAAACTCTCCCTTAACCCTGGTTAGAAAAGCGAGGTTTCCAGTTACCTGGTGTTTTGTTGGCTTAAGTTTTGTGTTTGGCCCAACACAGACTGAAACATTTCATGCTAACATTGGATTTCTGGTAGAGGCAAGTAGATTACTCAAAAGCATGTATGTGTCATGCATTTGTCAGCCTTGCTCTGAAAATACCATCCTGAACTTTTTGTCTGATTGACAAAATAGTTTCACAGTACCTGCACAAAGAACAGCAATATCACTCCTCCTTGTATAGAATTAATTTTTTATTTCAGTTGGAATCATAAAGTGAATGAATTAATTAGTAATTACATAGTTCATATATGCAACCCATTTGCATGTTTCCCTCATAATTCATCAGTAATAAGAGCAGTTCTACTTTTATTTCCAATTCATTCACTTACATTGGAATGTTACTTTTCCCTGCTGATCTGTCTTTCCCTTAGCTTTCTTTTCATGTTTCTATTCAGTATGTGAAAGGACAGATTTAGAAAAACACATTGTTTTGTGAACTGACTAACAACATTGTGTAAACCAGTGACAGAAATGGTTGTGTTTTGTGCATTTACCACAAATGCACAAATGTTCCTCCCCCCTGTATATTGCATTCTAGTCTTTCTATAGCAAGACAGTTTATAAATTATTGGACTGAACTGTTGTGTATTAGGACAGCTTGTGTACTTTATTGTCTTCTGAAAAGAAATTTTAAAAGTTTAAGGAGGTTGTAATAAAGTTTGGTTTCCTCAGCAGTGCCACCTCAAGTTCATAAACCTAGAATCTCCGTAGTCCATGGTATTTTTGAATAACACCAGAAATCCCCTAAATTCTTTATTATCCCAATTTTGAAGTATGTGGTTGGCAATTCAAGTAAGATCCCAAAACGCTTTCTCTGGAATACTCAGTAGTAACCTTTGAGTAACCTCCTCAGCCAAATCTCCACATGACACAGTGGAAGAAGTTTCCAGCTTGCTAATCTTACATACCCTTGATCATAGAGTTTCAGACCATTTTTGTGTCTAATCCTAAATGGATTCAGTTTGTAATTTTTTTTTTTTCTGAAAAGGAGAACAGTTTCTGAACTGAGTTATAGGAATAATATACTTTTGCCTTCTGAAGCAGTTGCGTTCACATTGCACAGCATGCCAGGTTTAAAAAAGTATATTGGGATTATAAAGTTCAGTGGCATTTTGGTGCTTAGCTCCCTTTACTTCTTGTAAGAAAAATTACCACCATCATAATTGCAATGATGCACCTAAGATTTTAAAACCAGTGAAAAGCCAGGGCTTCTCCTGCTGCTCTGCTTCAGCAGCATGCAATGTGTTCTGAGTATCAGAATTGACCTGGCTGGTCATGCATTGCAATGTCTTCTAAGCATGCTAACAACAACAGAAACTGTCCAAGATGGTTGTACTGTGGGCAATAAAACCTACCAAAATGGTATTTTAAGTAATGTTGCTACAGTGTGTTTCTTTAACAGCATCAGTTAAAAGCCTTTTAGATTAACAAGCTATTATTTACTGAATTAGTATTTTCCTGGCTCCAAAATCCTTTATTTTCCCCAAACAGTATCCTGAATCAAAATTACATTCTGGCAGCATATGTATAGCTGTTCTAGTAGCAATGCAGAAAAGCTGGCTTGTATGGTTTTCTACTGTCTTTGTCTTGAACATGGGTCAATTATGGTATTTGCTACCCATTTTTATTTAAAATATTATACTACCCTTTGGGGACAAATCTTTTTGCACATCTGCTCCATCAGTTGCACTTACTTGAAACTGTTGCAGCTGCATTAACTGAGTGGAATTGTTGCTGATTTATACCAAGGACCTGAGATCCTACCTCTTCTGAATATAGCAGAACAGCTAAAGCTTTGAATCAAAGATATTGACATAAAGTGCATGGAGTCATGTTATCAAAGATATCTGCAGGAGGTTATGTCAATTATCCCAGCAGGCCAAAACCTGGACACCAACTTTTAAAGTTAGAAACGCTTAAAAATAGAATTTTATCATGACATTGCTGATATACCTTCAACTTCAGCTTTGTGAATGAGATACTTTAATTAAAATGTAATTTTATTGAAGGAACTAGAATTCCAATGATTAAACTTCTGCCCCTTTAAAATATAGCCTTCATGGTACTAGGCTAAATCATTTAATCTCCTAAAGCATCTCTATTGGAGCTCCCTCATGGGATATGCCATTAGTCATTCTCTCTCACAAGCTTCCATGTTACAAGTAAGACTTAAAGTATTAAGAAAGCAATGAGTTTTGTCCTTTATTTAATCTGTTAGACTCCATTCTTATCCCATTAGATTATTCCAGGAAAAAACCCCAGTGCTAGAATGTCGGTGGCTGATCCCACCCTTGCGCTTCTTGGTTGCACCCTGGTTGCTTGCCCCAGGACATAAAGCTTGACCAAAACTTAGAGGAGAAATACAGTCCTTATTACACTGCAGGATACAAATTAAGCCTTTGCTAATGTCCCTGAAGACTGTTCTCATATAACAGCTTCATTTCCGTCCATTTCAGAGACAAATGAGAAGCATCTTTTGGGTTTTCAAACGATTTAGCAGACTTACCCTATACTTATCACTATACTTCCCCAAATCCATCTATTTATTCCCCATTAAGATATATTTGAGTTAATATGTCAAAGGTATGGCTGTCTCGTACCTTAAGGTTATGACCCATTGAAATTGTACACTGCCTGTGGAGATAAAAATGAGAACTCAATTCTCAGAGGAAAAGCTGCTCCTCATGAAATGAAAGGAGGGTGTCCTCACTGTTAGAAGCAAGTGACATACACATGAGCCATTTTGATCCTTCACAGTTAGGGAGCAGTGTCACCCATTTCCTTGGCTTGTTTGGCCAGGAGTGTAGTGACAGATGTTAGGTGACAGCAAGTTAAACTGACATTCAGGTTTATTTGCAGAGCAAAGTCAAGTCAAGACTGGTTACAGCAGCACAAGTGTCTCCCACAATGTCTTTGCAGTTCATTTTAACCCTCTAAAGCAGGAATCGTATTTAGTGTCTTGAAAGCATTAACATGAGTGTGTTTATAGGGGAAGGGATTTTCAGGAGGTTCTCATTTACAGAAATCTGCATTAAGTGCCTAGATTGTCAAAGCAAGCTTCTCACTCTTGTAAACTTAGGACTTAAGCTTGTGAACAGAGAACCCAGAGCTGATTTCATTATAAAGCCAATGAGTGCCTGCCAGATGTCATCAAAGCATCACAGCTCTTTAACTTCTGTATTCCAAATGTTGCTGTGAGGTAGAACTCTTGGTAGGTTTGGACATTTCTTCACAGACATTTTGTGGGTCTGTAATGCTGTTTTTCCTATGACAGCTATATCAAGTGTTTGGTTGTTTACTGGGAGCAGGAGAGTTCAAAGCCAGGAAGATGAGCAGAAAACCATAAAAATATGTAGCTGTTCGAAAACACTTGGAGAAAAAAAAGCATCCAGAGGGTTAAAAAGGAAAACTGCCTGTTACGGGCAGTGCCCACCAATTATTATTATTATGTAGAAGCAAGGTCTCAGTGTGTTAAATTCACCTCAGCCAAGCGTAGATCAAAGTACAACATGCTTTTTAGAGGATGCAAGAGATAAGTGTAAGCATTATAGGTCTTATTCCTGGGAAATCCTGCACCTGTGCACAGGTCTTCTCACAATGTGTTTTGCAATGTGAGGCACTCAGGCCAAACTTATCCTTAAAGGCTTTTTATTTTTTGCATAACCATGCCAGCTTGGGGTGAAAAAAATTAATACATCTCTTAGCTGCTATCACTGCCCCAGCAAAGCCTCTGGTTTGGATGCAGCTGTGCTAACAGTTGAGAACACATATTGGCTTCCCTTGCATTATTTGGGGAGATGAGATATAACTGCACTGGCCAAGCTTCTCTTGGCAGGTGCTGTGACAGGGAAATCTGTAGACACAATGCAGAATAGCAGTAATAAAGACTTTGGTAGGAGGATGAAGCCTTGGCTAACATGATTGCGTTCTTATAAGCAGACAGAATTTTCATGTCAAATAAACTGAGTCAGAATATTAAGTATAGTTTACTTGTTAAAAACCTCCTTATCAAAAATAATATATCAGAAATATTTTTGAGTGGCCAGTACTGCCATATATTCATGCCTCCTATGCACGATTTTACAAATATCTGGAATCATGCATCCAGAGTTAGTTTCTTTCTATTAACAGCATTTAAAAATGCATAATACATTCATGTGTAGTCCTTCACTTCTATTTCTTCATATAGACCTGTGAACATCTGGCAGCATTAGAGATGAGATACAACACAGTTACTAACTTCCTTGTACAGACTATTCAGTATTGTGGTATTTAGTAGTGTACATGGCAACATTCTCATAGAAGTAATGAAGATTGTTGCCACAAGAATAAGAAAAATATGTGCCAAGGAGAGACACCGGTGAAACTTTTTTGTATATGCCTATTGCAGATGCCTGAGAAATTGGGTGCACCCTAAGAAAAGAGGATGAGTGCAAGTGAAGCAATCCCTGTACATGCCATAAATTCAGAAGATGTGCTACTAGCAATGAGTGAAAGCTGTAAACAGCAGTGGAGGGCAAAAGTTAATTAGGCTACTGTACTGGTGCTAGGCAGTGGAAAGTGGCCACCACCAGAAACAAGATGGCAGCTCAGCAGTGCCCTAGTGCAGCCAAAAGATCATCTCCTCAGCTCTGCAAGGGCTTATGGGTTAGGGGAAATCGTACACAGATGACTAATTTTTTTATGGTTCACAGACGATCAAAGTGAAATTCAGCAGCTGTTCAGGACAAGTGACCACTCTAACGGCTGTAATATAACCTGCTAAATAGAGAGGGAATTGCATGAGAGCAAGAGGTTAGCTGTGATTATCGGCAGGTGAGTGCTTTATTGAAGTTGAAAGACCATTAACATTGATGGAGTAATTATTTCAACTTGAAAGTAATTACCTTGATGGGTGATAACTTCTCGAGAGTTCCCAGATTTGATTGGACCAAACAATTGTGAACTCTTGAAGCCTAGAAAAATATTACAACAATACTGCAATGTTTAAATTACTGAAACCACTGTTAGAGTATTTTAATTATGCCTAACAGTGAAAAGGTTTTAATGTACAACAACTGGTGACCTCTCATGTATAGAGACATTTGCTTTCTAATTTCAATGAAATGATCCCCACCTACTATGTGTGTGCTGTATGTGATGGGTTTGCAAATGAATTGTTTGATTTAAATGCAGCTTTTAAGATTCAAAGCTTTGTTAGCACAGTTTCAGGAAGGGTTTGTACTGGAATTGCTCTAATTGTTTTATTTGCCAGGAAAGCCCAGTAATGTAAAATGCTTTCCATGTTTTAATCTCTAGACCTGTTAAACTTATACAGGATGAATACAGGACAAGTGCTTCTTCACATTGAAGGCTGCTTTAAAAAAGTGTGCGAGGCAATCTGTGTCTCACAGATTCTGTTGTTTCCATGCTGCTGCAGAATATGCTGGATTTGGCACTACAGCTCTGTTTAAATAAGCATTTGGATTGGCACTATGATGCCCCTCCAGAAACTGATTAAGTGCTTCAGTAAGCCTCACCTATCAAGACAGACATGTCGAATTGCCTAATTAGAGCAGAAAGGATGAAATGGATTGTTGCACAACTTTGATGATTTTAGAGTACCGTAGTAATAGAACTGGAGGGGAATGGTGAGAAAGAAAGAGAGAGGCTTCAGCTCTTCTGTTTATACCATCCTTGCCGTGAACAAGGCCCCTTCACTGTCTCCTGGATGTTTCCAGCAGCCACAGGAGCATAGCTTTAGACTGCTGGAACTCTGCCAGGAAGGAAAGAATCCTTGTGAATTAGGAAGGAAAGGTTTGTCTGGTGTCTGTGAGGTCTTAATATGTTGTCAGGCAACTGGTGATTTGAATTAGTGTAGGTTACAGCCAAGAAGTTTATTTCACTTCTTTTTTTCTTTCATGTTCTCTCCCTAATTCAGTGTGTTACATGAAGCTGACAGAATTTTGTCTTTCAATAAATTTTTGGACTAGCTAGAGGTAAAACCACTGATACAGTTATGTCTGACCACACCTAACCACACTCTAGATTGACTAGGCCAGAGTGCCTGGACCAATGTAATTTCTTCTACAAATAAATTAGTTACCTCTTTGGGAAAGTCTGGTGTATTTTATCCTTGGGCTTCTCCTTGGGCAAGGTTCATTTCTCACCCATTGTACAGTCTTTTTTTGATGAGTGAAAGACATGTAGAGCTAAGTCTTTTGAAAAATATTTGTAATGGCTGTCTTCAGACCTAGTTAAGAGCATGAAACCTCTACAGACCATGAAATGTTCAGGACATCTAAGGCATGGACATTTACCATCCTTGGGCTGCAGCTGTTCACATAACTGCTTTCCTGAGGTCCACTTGTGTGCTGCTACTGGTAAGTGTCAGTCAAAGAAAGTGGTTGATTTTTACACTGATTAATCAGCTTTCTTAACCCACACAATGGAATAATGCAGCTTGACAGGTTTAAAAGGTGTTACTCTTGGCAGAAAGATGGTGGTGGGCAGCACTCTGGAAGTGGTAATCTTTACTGTGTGTGCACCTGCAGCCATGAGAGAATGGGGAGAGAGGGGACCACCCAAATGTTAAAGGCTGATGACTAAAATGAGATTGCACAAATGCTCCATATGCTGTTTCTCTATATATGTTTTTATATGTGCTTTTTATTTATGCTTTTCTCTGTGATTTTTTCTGTGTCTGCATTTCAGTTGTGAGAATAACATCAAACTAACCAGACAGTGTAGAGAAACACCACTGACAGAATGTTTTGTAATTTGTAAAAACCAAATAAACAAAACAGAAACCCCCACAAAGCTTCATCTTATTAAATATAATTTGTTAGAAATATGTAATATGAGGACATTCTTCCCTTTGTGCCCAGTTATGTGACTGCA
>NC_080635.1:22405096-22412596 GCF_027579445.1 Ammospiza nelsoni
AGAGGAACCTCCAAGGACACGGCTGCGAGGGGCAGGAGCGTATTGAGATGTGCAAGCAACATTAAATGAGAAAAAAATAAAGGGAAAAACTGCCAAGAAACTTGACCAAAGAAAACTGATCAGCAGAAACTGGGCCAAGTACACAACCTGTGGGATAATCTCCCACTAAGACTGAAGAAACCATAACCCAAAAGTGATTAAAAGAAGGATTTCTGTAATTTGTTTTGAGGGGAGACATGCAGGGGGGGAACGATATGTAACAAACTAATTTAAGCTAATGTAATGTTTATAAAGTTACTTAGATAATGACACCATGCATACCATTATAATCATTAAAACACAATCTATGCGTTTTAAAAAAAAAACTTAGATGATTAACACAAAATCAAGTTGATGTGAAGGAACAATTACTTTTAGAAAAAAAAATCAGGAGGTCCTAATATTCTGTAGAATGAGGGAGGATGCAGCTGTATGTCGACAGCTTTCATATCCTCATTTGAATAATGTGGCCTGAATCTGTCACTTTATTCATCCTCCTTATGCTCAGTGTACTCTGCATCAACAACAAATTAAGTTGTAAATAAGAGACAATCATCACTTTTGTTTTTAAGCAGCTTCTGCATGGAGAATTTCAATGTACTGTTTCTTTTTGACAGAAAGAAAGGGATTCTACACTCTGCTTATGTAAGCACAAATATGAGGAAACCAACCGAAATGAAACAATGAGGGAGTACTTGAGAACTGCTCCAAAATGTTCTTGGAAGTACATTTATACCACCAAAAAAATCTCCTTTTTTAATAGGATATATAATGGAGACCCTTTAATTTACTGTAATAATTATCCTTACTTTGCTTTAAAATTTCAATTTTTTTTTAGATTTAGAAACATTCCCTTTCCTTATCCAGGCACACGCAGTGTACACCTCAACAGGAAGAACAAGTGAATAAGGTCAGGATGTAAACTTTATGTACCTAGAAATATTATTAATTTCTAACAGGATAAAACAATACCATTTTGTGAGAAAATACAGCATGCAGTAAGGAGAAAGGGTGGGGGGAGAAGAGATTTTCTTACCTTTACATCTGAGAAGTAGGTTTTCAGCATATTGGAACTTGGGTACCGGGTGTAAAAGAACATGAGCTTGGCCTTTTTCAAGTGATTCGGTGACAAGCCTTCCTGCATGTAGGATTGAATTAGTAAAGGAAAATTCTTTTCTTGAGAAAGCTAGTTCTGAACGTACAGAGTGCCCCATTAAATACTCTATGGTTCCCTAGACCACAGGAGAAAGTATTAACATCTGAACCACTGTGCTGTAATTTTCTGTAAAACAGGCAAACATGGGACGAGAGGCCACGTAACTTTAACCCTGTGCTTCCTATCAGTTTAGGTGCTGGGTCTCAGGGACCCTGCAAGTTTAGGGATTGTGTACCATATGTACATTCACTTGTTGCTACGGAAACAAATGCAGGAAGCATGTGCTGCAGAAAACTTATCGGGAGCTTTTTTCTCCTTCTCCTTTGCAATGCCAGCTAAAGCTTCTTTTCCTCTCGGTGTTGTGCTGCTTGCACACAATAAAACCAAAGCATGTAAGACAATCAGGGGCACTTTATGATTTTGAGCAGTTTTACACAAACAGCACATTTCACCTGTTCCATTCGTGTCGATAAATTTTAATATCTGGGGTAGATCTCCCTAGTCCTGCTGCTGCTTTGCTCCAGTGGCTCGCCTGCAAATCAAAGTGAAATCTGTAGCAGGCAGAGCCCCTTGGCCGCTGAATCCCTCTGCCACAAACTTGTCGCCTCCTGATTTACACAGTTAACTCCTTGGAGAATGGAGCTGTATTTGGGGCTAACCAATCAATACATGAGGGCTAGCAGATCAATAAATGGCCACTTACCCTATAAGGCAGCCTGTTTATCCTGGAAACATCATTACCTTTTAGATCTGTAAACAGAAGCAACTAAAAGAGTTCCCAAGGGAATGTGAAGCTAACCATAACAATCTCGGCTTGCTGATTTTTCTCCCAGCTTCTTGGCTCCCTTTTGTGAACTGCGTGCTAGGACGGCTCTGGTCACATCTGTGCCGCAGGCTGGCCCTGCCATTTCCTCAGCAAATTAATGGCTTTATAATTTATCAGAAATGAAGATGCACGTGGAGAAAATCAATGCGGCCCCCACAAGGTCAATTAAGGGTTCTTCCCAGAAGCTTCTCTAAGGACTGTTTCTCCTAAACACAGTTGTTGAAAATTTCGCTCGGTTCACACCTTATGGCGGGGGAAGGTCAACCAAGTTGACAGATGCACTGCAGCCAAGGTGCCTCCTCTGCCTTACAGCGGGTGCACGTCAGCACAGAACATCCCACTCCAGGCCTCGACATGGGAAACACAAACTAATTTTTATCAGCAGCCTACTGATGATTAGCTAGGCTTTTTCAGCAAAATTCCTTTTTCCCTAATTCCTGAAATCTGCTGAAACCCTCTCCCTTTATTTCAGTTACAAAGTTCATTTTTAGATTAGAAAAATGTAGCATTTAAAAAAAAAAGGCATTGACAATATTAGTTTAAAAACCTCTTATTATCTGGAAGTACATGGAAAATGGCTCAGCTGAACTTGCATTTTGTTTTAGATGCTTAATGATTACAAAGAAGATAATTTATGACTGACATACTTCTTGTGCCAAGAGAAGAGTTGAAAGAACCTCCAGTTACCTCCATTAGACTGATAGAGAAGTCTAAAAGAGCATTACACTCTGCAGTGCCATCTGTCAAAATACGTAAGTGAAATAATAGTAGCAAGCTGTCACCTATTGCTCAGTGATAAGAGTTTTAGACAAATCAAAACTTCTATGCCAGAAATCCATTTTGTTATGTGATCCTTTCAGGGAAGTGGGGGTCCAAAGGGGAACTCCAGTAGGAGAGAAAAGAAAGTAATCCTGAGTCTCCTTAATTTGCAATTCCTCTGACGCCGACAACATGTTAACATCGGGTTTGGTGTATATTTTCTTTCAATGCAAGCTCAAGGATGGACTTAAACTTCAAAAAACCCCTCTCACATTTGCTGGATTTAAGCATATTAGACAGTTGTCTAAGCATTTGGATTCCTTCTGCATTTAGGATTTTTAAATATTTTCTGCTCTAATGCCAGAGGATATTGATATTGAATGAAGCATGTATTAAAAGATGCTCCGAGACTCAAATTCCCAGCAATCCATTTTTTATTAAAATTATACTTGTTCTTAAGCACTTGGCAGCCTCAAAGTAATATCAAATATGCAACAAATCTGTATATCTTGATCCTAAGGTTAACGCTTTACTGTGATAAAAAATACGATCTGTAATAAACTAGCAAAAAATAGTTAATGACGGACTTAAGAGCTAAGAATTAGATACCCCATTGCTATTTAAGAAAAAAAAAAAACTGAACTGACCAATTGCTTAATTTCCTTTTTAAGTGCTTGGGCTGAAAAGCAACTGTTCTTCCAAGAAAGCACTAGCTGTTTCCAGGATACTTACACACGCACAATGACTCATGATGAAATAGATTCAGTAAACATACAGCTGTACCGAACACGAGCTAAGCCCCATTCAAGGCCAGGAAAGAAAACGAGCACAAATAAATATTAAGGAGGTAAAGGGAGGAGGGGTGCCGAATGGAACGCAAACAAGCTCTGTCCCAGCAGCTCGTGTGGCTTGCCTCAATTCTCTTAGCTATAGCTTTGTGAAGACAGATGACATTCAATTCTATGGGTAATGCAAAATAGACAATAACTGCTGAAACTTGAGCCAGCTGCCAGGTGTAAAAAAAAAAAAAAAAAAAAAAGAAAAAAAAAAAGAAAGAAAAAAAAAGGAGAGAAAGAAAAGATGATAAATCCATAAATTAATGAAAGACATCTGCTCAGGAACATAAAAGATCAGAGGAACAGTGTACTGCAGCTGAACCTAAAGCAGTGTTCAAACAACCTGAGAGTCTCAGCATTGTGGGTTTACACAGCACAACGCTGCCTCACCTAACACAGCAACAGCAGAAAAATGGCAAAGCCCTAGAAATAGGAAGTGAAAGACTGGGAACAAAACATATGGGGACAAAACATATACATGCTCTCATGTGTTTTAACAGGAGAAGCACAGGGGTGGCACTGAACAGCATTTGATTCATTTGCACTTCAATCCTCCTCCCAGGTAATGCTCCTGTTTTGCAAAAATATTTTTCAGCACAGATGATCTTTCACTCCTGTTACTCTCAGCCTGAGCCCCCACAAATGCTCTAACAGGCTTTTCTAGCCCACGCATGCACTGAGCTGAAGGAAAAGTGGCAAGAATAGGCTGTATCAGGTAAAAAAAATCTGCAGCAGTAAAGCCAAGCTGCTTCTTAAGTTACACCTCAGGTACTTTTAATCAGCAAAGCTCCAAATAACTGTATCTCAGAGCATCTTCAAATCCCTCCAAAGAAGGGCTGGCTGGCTGCAAAGCATTCGTTCATCGCCCAGGTTTTATCATCAGCACGGAGTTATCCAGCTTGCTATACAATCTCTCCTTTTTTTTTTTTTTTAAGTTTAATTAGTTTAATTCTAGTCAGATGTAATAACTCCTCATTTCAAAATGTTGTAATTCACTAATTATAGCTTTCACATATTGGGACTTTGAAACTTGCTCCAGTTGGATTGGAATTCTGTTTAAAAATAAGTAAAATTGTAAAAAGTTGCAATAATTTTTCTAAACCCTCCTGTCAGGGAGAACACACTAAACTTCTTCACCTTTACAGATGTTTTATCAGCACACAAACTGCTGTTGTGCTTCAATTTTGATCTATGCAAATGTTTTGTGACTGAACAAGGCTATTTTTCTTGAGATGCAAAGAGGATGCATGACAAAGAAAGATCATGCAGAAAAACAATTCACTGTCTGTTTCTTTTTGAATTTGAATAAAACTTAATATTTGATTAAACAGATTAGTTTGCAAAGATACAGACTGCATTCATGACCAAGATGGGAATTCAGACTGCAGGTGCATCTTATCTTGTTTAGCAACATACACAAACATTAACCATTTCCTTCTGCAATTCAGCAAAGAATGATCAGATACATTTTACAGCCATTGGTTAGGAAAAAAAAAATCTAAGAAAACAAAACCCAGGCTAGTTTAGTGTTTAACTTACTACTAAAACCTGAACTTGGCTGTATCTGCTGGTCTTATGTTCTCATCCTGGCTTCATTGTCCAGGAAAACAGATGTTACTTTCTGCAGGGAAGAAAGATCTGCTTCTTTCAAGAAATATAGTCCCTATAGATGCACATTCAACCATGTAAAATAAAAGTGCCACAACAGAATTGACCAAAAACAAAACAACCTCCACACCACACCTTTCCCTGGAAAATTGCAAGCTACCTGGACAAATGAACTGCTGCTAGAAAAAAAACATCCATTCCTACAGTTGAGCTGTATACCAGGGTACACGTGTAGAAGGGTTACTTAATAAATCTGGTCTGTATTGAAACCCAGAACAAACTGCAGTCTGCACTAGTGCCTAGGTGGGCAAGTCCCTATGGCACGGAAAAAAGCAGGGCAGTGAAAAAGAAAAGGGATCACTGTAGCACCAGCATTTCTCCTGGCTGTCCCTGGGAGCAGCAGGGGATTCTTGCACCCCTGTTTCAGCAGAAGCAACAATCTCCATTAGCGAGCATCAGTGAGAATGAGCAGCAGAAAGGGGGAGAAATGGGAGGGGTGGGGAAGAGATGCTCCATGGGTGGCAAGGATCAAGTGCAGCCCTAGAACTACTCCTAGTTCCCACTCTTGGCGTGTTTCTCCTCTCCTCACTGCTCTCCCAGGATGGGAGAACTACTTTAATACAAAAAAACAGTTAGTATGCCAATGTACTGTTTGGTAGAAATTAATTGCCCTGGCCTGAGTCTTGCCCTCAGCTGCCTCTCCTGTTGACCTCAGGTCTGCTTTCCAAGCACTGCACTTGCATTCAATATGCAGGAGAGATCTTTGGTTTGGAGCTCCCCACGTAATTGGGGCCATCTCTGAGAGTGATGCTGTTCCTAGATTGCCTCTCTTCTGCCTTACAATGTAGACAGTGAGGAGAAGATTTCCCTGCTACCAACACTCCATGAGATCATTTTCTGGGCAAGAGTACCTCAAACACCACATCCACTACCAGCTGGTTCCCAAAACCACCAACACCTAAAGAAGGTGCTCTCCAACCCAAAATGTTTTCCCCATAGAAATGGGACTGTTCACACAGGTTAGAGAGCACCAATCCTGACCCAGACTAGACCCAAGCTGGATCAAAGGGTGGTGGTAATGGGCTTTGGATCTGCAGTGCCTGCCCTGCCCCACTGGTGCCCACTACCATGGGAGGAGTAGGAAATCCAGGTAATCAGCAGGTCTAGAGCCCTGAGAGCACCCTCCCGAGGATTTAACAAGTCTATAGAAGATGTGGTTGAATTATTCCAAAACCACCAGAGTTATCAATCACCTGGTAGATACCCAGTGAAAAAGCACAGCCTCGGGCATCTACCTCCACAGGATGCCCCTCCAAAGGGGAAAAGTTCCTCACCATTGCTACTGTTACCCAGAGAGGGGCAGAGCTGTTCTGTTGCTATTACTTTTATCACTTTCATCATCTTGGGAATGAAATTAGATGCATCTAAGGCTGGGTGCTGGCACTGTTGCCTTCTGCTGGGATCTTGGAGATGGTAAAAATTATTCATCTACTCTTCATGCAAAATCCTCAATTTTAGCATGGGATAGACATGTTATTTTATTTGCTTTCAATACAACTGTACCTGGAAGCAAAACTTTTTGATCAAAAAGCATGTTATGGGAAAAGATGGAAGGACTGGGAAGCATTACTGCTAAAAGAGAAAAAAACCCCAAAAAACCCTAGTTCTAGTTTCCAGAGAGGAAAAAAAAAAAAAGATGATTACTAGGTCTGGATATGCCTAAATAAAGGCAGAGATGGATTTGTCACCCTAACTAAAGCCTGTTATTGAGCTAAAATGAGAGATTTTATTATCATCTTTTTTTTTCTTAAGCAGGGGAAGTGTCCTGTAAATTTAATACAGCTGAAGTTTTATATTTAATTGTTCTCTCTGGCTTTCCAAAATAATTTGCTTTGTGTATGTTAGGACAAAAGATTTCTGTGTATGGCTGAACAGAGGTTAATCATGCATAGCAGGCAGCTGCACAAGGGCTGAGGAACAGACCTCTGGGTGGGGGAAAGAACTTGATGCAGCCTGAATATATCAGTACCTGTGTCTTTTGTGCTTCGTTTCCCTTATGCACTTGAGAGCTGAACTCTCACAGACGACCAGAGCGTGGCTCTCTGTGAGCCCCAGCCACGACACCATTAACAGGGACTGTGCATTGGTCTGGCAAGGGAGGGAGAAGAGGTGGCGTGGCCGTAGCTGGAATGGTTTTTGGCTGAGGGTGCTGGCCCCTCGATCACCTCCCTGCCTGAGGAAAGATCTGCCAGCCCAGGGAAACCCACTGGCACTCA
>NC_080635.1:22415096-22425096 GCF_027579445.1 Ammospiza nelsoni
TTAGAGAGGCAAAACTGGTAAATAAACCTTTGAAGGTCACAAAAACAACTTTCAAATAATTGTAGGTAGGATGGTATATGTGTACGTGAAAGGCAAAGAAATCGTAGACGCATTCAGGCTTACACTGGGGAAAAAAATCCCCTCTCTTAAATCATTAGGGAAACATTTATTCAGCAAAGCAAAAATGCATTAAAATATTTTATGATCAGTATCATACTATTTACAGAGATGTGATCAAATAAAGGCCAAAATGTAGTTCGTTAGCACAGGCTCGTACGTACCACTGACGAGCCACAACAGTGTTTTGAATTCCCCATACATTCCTTCCCTTTTCACAACTTACATTCTCAAAGCAAGCCCTGCTACCAAAGGCTGAAGATTCTGTATTTCATACCCTAAAATACATGATGTTAAATTTTTTGCAAAGCAGAAATGAGGCATGTTCAGTGTCACATCTCTGTGCTTTAGAAAAATCTCCAAGAACAATATCTCAAATGCCCAGTGAAGCCCTTCTTACGTGGAGCATTTTGAATACACAGAATCTTATTTCCTGTGACATGCAGAAAAGATGAGAAAAAATATGGAAAGATGAAAGAAATAACATCAATCAGCTGCGTGAGAAAGGAAGATACCTTCTCTTTATATGAACTCTCATTGTTTCCCAGGAACACAGCATAAAAAGATAACACACTTCCTTGCATTTTGTAAAAGGCTCTTGACATAATTTGTGACTTATTAACTAGTGATGCTAAACTCACATTGCACATAAAGCATTAGACACTGTTTCCTGTTTCTTAAAATTTAACAGTGAGGAAAATTAAAATATTTTTCATGCAACGCTTATCTAATATTAAACTTTACATTTGCTTAACAGAGCACAGTCTTCACAATAACAGGGTATATTGCCAAAGGCAGCATGCAGACTTTTTGGAATTGCTCCCATCTCTTTCGGTTCACCTGTAAAAACATCTACATGCTCCCTAGGACTGCATCTGTGGCTAGTTTTAAAGAATGACTATCCATGCAAATAGGCATAATTTCAGCATGAAATAATCTGTAAAATCCAAAAATCAAGACAGTAGTCAATGCTTAGTTTGCAACCAGGATGAAAAAAATAAACCAGCTTTTAATACTTAGAAACATTATGTTTATTTTGCAGCCTGTGCTCATGTATTCTGGATGTACTAAAAGAATTTTCAGAGATCTGGTGTCAGAGAGAGCTATGCAAGGGACATGATGTTTGTTTACATTACTGGTTCCTTGCATACAGGAGAGCAAAGAATGATAAAAAATATATTAAAACCAAAAAGTATCATTAATTCAGATGCAAAATCCAAACACCTTGACCTATTATCAGGTCACTGTCTTCAGAGATTTTTTCTTATCAAAAAGTACATTAAGCGAGCTAAGTTTGGTTACCTCATGATGAAAATAATGAAATAACAAGGACTTCTGCTGCAGGGGCCCAATTCTGCCACCTGCACACCAAGGAGCATCCCACCCTCCGAGCAACGCCCCTGGAGTCCAGGGATACCAAAATCCTGTTATGTGTGAGGGGTAGGGTCAGGCCCTGCTTGGCAGGGTCTAAAAGGCCGTCTCCTGCTTTCTCCCAACTGATGCAAGTGGCACTTTTCGGGGGGCAGAATCAGGCCTTACAATTAAACCATCACAAAAAAAAAACCAAAAACCTGAGGAATATCAGAAGGGCTGTTTTTGTAAAGAACTGGCCAAGGCACTGGCACAGAATAAGCCAGAGCTGAGTTTGACCTTTCAGTCCAGTGGTGTTCATTTGAAAGAGATCTAAACTAATTGGAAGACAACTGAAAGAGCTCCTGCTTATTTCACCTAAAATACTCTGAAGGCATCTACCATAAGGATAATACTTGCCAATAAGGAAAGAAAACAAACCACAAGCAAAACCCACCAACACTGGAAACCTTCACGCTTTTCCTTCCTTTTCTGCAGTCAAGCTATGCTTGATTGAGAGCCAGCAATACGTTCCCAGACTCACACCAGAAACCTCATGTCAGGTTACAAGTTTTGCACTTTTCCCAGAAAATTCGAGGTGCCTGACCACGGTTCCCCTCTCTCTTGCCCAATCCCAACCAAGGACACACATGGGGAGGGCTTGCTGTACCCTTGAGTCAGCAGCTCAGGAAATAGGCTGTCCTGCGCCAGGTTGGAAGGTCATTGCCATGCATCCTTCCTCCCCAGTGTCCATTTCCCTCCCCAAGCCCCTGCGCCAGCGCTGCTCCACAGCCCATTCCTGCCACCACAGACATGTGGCAGGAGGTGCTGCAGAGCCACGTCCCCTCCTTCCCTCGATGGAAGCTGAAAGCATCAGAGTTATCGTACACTTAACCTGGGTATTAAGCAACATCTCCCATTTGCCCTGGTGTTATCCTGAGCCAGCCGGGCTGCCAGCTTTAAGGCTTACGTGCCTTTCGGCTTAAATATGAGAAATAGTTCTACTTTAGCCTGACAAAACAGAATGGGTATTGAATGGCCAGTTAATATTTCATTCTCTGAGGACCAAAACCAATTTGCACCTCAAGGGGAGTGGAATGGCACGTAGAGCGGGATGCAAAATCCCAGCCACAACAGGCAGAATTCAAGACTGATTAGATTAGAACTGAATAAATAAGGAAATCTTGGGGAGGGGGAGAAATAATTAGGAAGCGTGTGTCCTTTAGACAATCACCAGTCTAAAGGTGTCATTGTACATTGTCTCAAAACTATATTTTATACATCTAAAGTCTCTGCCCAGCTCTCCAGAAAAACAGAGCTGGCAAGATAGGCTTTGGTTGTCAAGATCTACGTAGAAATCTCCAGAAGCACCATTTCTTTCCGAATTGCAGATTTTTAAATTTGCGAAAGTTAAATTTGGTTTATGCATCGCTTTTGATACTCATCGCATGACAAGTGTAGTTTATGTTAAATTCACCAGCCACATCTCCAGCCTCAACTCGCACAACGTGGCTTCCTCAGAAACCAAACGTTTTCCATGCCGATGGAATTAAAATCATACCAAGGACCTCAACACTTTCTATGTCCACCTATAAATATAGCAGTAGTATTTTATTTACAAATTTACTTTCAAATCTTTTGTTTAAGGAGATATGATTACAATGTAGCTATGAATAACCTCTTAACAGCACAGTAGCAACAGACATGGGTTTATTTCGTATCCATTTGATATGCATTGACATTTAAAATGGTAACAGATTAATTTCTAAGTCTCAAAGAGTTGCTGTTACCAAACCTTTGGCTATGGTTTATCAAAATGAGTATGCTGTCAGGTATTTAACCATACTCACTATTAATAAATCAATTTTTGTAATCAATTGTGTTAACTCATCTTGATCTAGAAAGATGTTGATCATTTTCTCCTAGATTAATTCAAACACCTACAGGATGCAAAGGAGATGTAAATTCAAACGCGCCCTCGTCAGCCCCTTTGAAGAACCCTAGCCTAACCTGAACAGCCATTAAATACACAGCACAAGAGTGCTAAACTTGATGGATATGCTTGAATGAATTCAAGGAGATATCAGTTTATACAGCTGAAATCGCTCCCATCTTTTCACAAGCCAACTACTTTTGTTGGTCCAGAGTCTGCCTGCTTCATGTCAGCCCATTATGCCAATACCATGCAAGAAATTTAACATCCTTCTGCTAATAGAAATATTTAGATCTTACACTCTAACGCACTACACAGAGTATGGCTTTGCCAGAATCAGCCAGGAAGCAAAGGATGAAAATTATTCTAGTCAACAGCATTTCATGCACAAAACCACAGCTAAAATTTGAAGAACAGATGACATCTGTTCACCATATCTGTTCAGTGCTAAAATCACATCAGCCACTAATGAGAAAGTGCTACCTTTTTGCACAGCTCTGACACAAGCTTTCTTGGGAGAAAGTACTACCTTTCTGTGCAGTTCTAACACAAGTTTTCTTGCGAGAAAAGATTATCCAACTCCCTTAGCTGAGATGTCTAACAAGGAATTTGAAACAAGGCAGTAAGGGTGAGGAACTATTTGGGCAGTAAAAACCTACTTTACTAGGATTTCTCCACAAGAAGAAGGAGCAGCAAAAATCAGTGCCTGATTTACTTCAAAATTATGCTGCTTGCTCTTTAGCCTTAAAGGAAAAAGCAACCCTCGTTTTATGAACCTGGTGATACCCAGGACCCAATAGAGCAAGGTATTCAGCAATTCCTATGAATGCCAAGCATCCGCAATTCCCATCAACTACAGAGCTCAGTAACAGGAGGGATTCGGCATCTCATTAGTTCAGGCCTTTAAACTGGGGAGATGCAGGGCCCTCCATCACACAGCCCTGCTCGGCACTGCTTGAGGAAACAGATCTTTTGAATAAGAAAAAGAAATCAAGCTGCTCAAAGTAGAAAACTGAAAACATTTTTCTCCTCTCAAGCCAGTTTGGTCCCTGCTATTTCACTGATCATGAAGAAAATAATTCACATGGCCTCTGTGTAGAGACAATACTGAAAGGTTCTCAAGATTCCTACTCTGAATTCAGCCCAAGTTTTCCAATATACTATTTTTTCCACACTACGCGATGTCATTACATCACAATTCTTAAATTACTTAATTTAGCAGTTAGGCTGCACTTTGAGTCAGAATAAATCACTATTTAGAGACTACAAATTGCAGTATTTACAATTCTGCCCCGAATCGAATTAAACTTTTCAATTTGAAAATGTGTCCATTCTTATGAACATCTCAATTTATCAAGCAATCATAAAAGAGATAAGTTATACAAACTGAGAGGCCTCAGAGTTCAGCAGGCAGGGAAGTTAACTGTATATACCGATAGTGCCATTCAGCGAACTCAGGATACTTTACAGAATAATTTAATAGGGAGCTGTTAGTGTAAAGTATATACATTGTACTTTTTATCACAGTTCAACTCCTGAAATGTTGATACTCTGTCTACCCTTGAGTATTAATAAACATTTCACAGAATGTGATATTGCTGCTAAAGGTAAGCTCTGGACGAAAAGCAGATAAAATAAATGCAAAATGAGCTGCAGTGGTCGTAAACTTAAAGTGATTGATGGCAACTCAGAGAAAAACTGTGAGAAGAAGACATAAGGGATATGTACCACATGCAAATCTACGGCTAAGGAAACTGCCTCCCTATAATTCATCCTGCCTATTGCCAAGCCTCTACAGGCAATGGAAGTGACAAATAATCTGAGCTTTTACACCTCACGGTGACACAAACACGTTTCTGTGTCCTGCACTCAACAACACAGCACCTTCTGCCACCAAGCCATGGCCAGAGATGCGTGGATGCGTTCCACGTGCTCCCCACCCGTCCCCACACCCGGATGACGGGTTTGGGGTGACACTCGCCATCCAGCCAGAAACACCACGGGGTCTGCTCAGGCTCGGGACCTGCGCGAAACCAGCGGCTTTCCAAAGCTCGTCCTGGCAACTTTCGCCCGACATTCAAGGGCACCTCTAGTCTGCAGCCGCGTCCCTCGCCAGCCCTGACTGAAATTCCCTACTTTGTCAAAGACATTAAGTTAATATCCCGCGTACCTGCTCTTCCGCGGCCGGGGCACAGCACAAGGACGCGACGCCGGCCCCTCGGGGAGCTCCATCCCGCCTCGGCCGCGCCCCCCGGCACCGCTCCCGCGCCGCTTCCCGCTGCTGCCCCCGCCGCCCCGGCTGGCTCTCCCTCCCTCCCGGCGCAGGGAGGCGGCGGCCCCCGGGACCCCCCGGTCCCGCTCCGGTCCCGCTGCCCCCGGCGCGCACCTGCCCGCAGCGCCCCGCACCTGCCCCGGCCCCGCCAGACGCCGCGCACGGACCGCGGGCGGCCGCGCAACTTTGTCCCTGTGTGCAAAGAGCCGCGGGCCCCGCTCCGCCCCCGCGGAGTGCCCGGTGCCCGTCGGGCCCCGCTCCTGTCGGGCCCCGCGATCTCGGCCCCCCCCGCCCCAGCGCTGCCCTGCGCGCCCCCTCCGCGCAGGCCCCACGCCCCCCAGCACCGCTCCCTCCTGCGCCTTAACTCCGCGCAAACACATGGCAAAGTGAGCCGGGTCACTCAGCCGCTAAACAGAAAATCGAAAAAGCCAAGAAAGATCTCCATCAACGGCTAAGAAAGAATTAAATCCCCCCCGGAGGAAAAAAAAATCAACAAACAACAACCAAACAAATAGAAAGTACCAATAATCCTAATCTTTTCCCAGATCAAGGCTCTTATCCCGCGACTTGCATTTGATCTCTTCTCATGTGCTCGCTACCTACCACTCAAATCCCATTTTCTATACATTTCCACCATTCGCGGCTCGTCCCACGCTTGGAAATGAAAAAGTAATTGCAAGGGTAAGAAGAGTAAGAATAAAAAGTCCCTGTCCTTCCCGGCTTGGGTTAAAAAGGAGAAGTAGCGACATGCAAATGACAGGCAAATTGGAAGAGACAAAAAGCAAGGCAGCTATAATAAACAGGACAAAGAGGAGGCTCGGAGGAGCGGAGCAGGAGTTTAAAGCGGGGATGGGGAACTTCGGCGGGGACGGGGGGAGAAAGAAGCTCGGAACAACAACAAGAAGCCAAATACTCGCTGCGCTTTCCGTCCCCGCAAAACTGCCCTCCAACCCACGGAATAAAATAAAGAGCGGTCCACAAAAGGTGGCAGCGAGAGAGCGAAGGGGAAGGGGGGGAGGATCACCTAACAACGAGCAGGTCACTTACTCTTCAGCCCTGGGCAGGCTACGGTGAGCGCTCCATCGGGCTCCTTACCGCTCACAAATCCTTACCGCTTTATCTACCGGGCAATTAAAACTACTCAGCTAATAAAGTCACTGCAATTTTGCCCCCTGGAAAAAGAAGCACAGGTTTGATAACGGTGATCAATATTTTGCTGGCGATTTCATCACCGCCCCCCTCCCCCCGGACCATTTAGAGCAGCCCAAGCAAGTGCGAATTTAGTGGTTAAAAAAAAAAAAAAATTAAAAAACCCCTGAAAGACCTGAAAAGGCCGAGAAAGCGGGGAGGGACGGAGGGGGAGCGGAGGGGCAGCGGGTACTTACTCGGTGCAAAGGCGACGAAACTGAGCCTCGCTTTTTTTTTTGCCGGTGGAACGAGAGAAAGGGCGACACGCACACGCACATGCACACACACACACACCCGCACACGCGCCCCGCACACGCACACACGCACACGCGGACACGCGCGCGCAGCCGGCAGCCCCGGGTGCCGCTGATGAATATGATAATCGCGCGGGGGAGGGCGAGCGAGCAGCGCGGGCGGGCGGGAGCGCGGGCAGCGGCCGCGGGCTGCGGGCGCCGAGCGGAGCGCAGCGGAGCGGCGGGCGCGGAGCGGAGCGGGGGCGGCGGGAGCGGCGCGGGGCAGGGCTGGGCTGGGCAGGGCTGGGCTGGCCGAGCCGAGCAGCGCTCCGCACCGCCACAAGATTTACTTTAAGACACAGCTGAAGGAAACAGGAAGACTAGACGTCACACTCGGAGTGACGTGGGCCCGGCCCGGCGCCCAATCGGGAGGCTCCTTGGGACGGACGGGGGGGACGGGGAGAACTTGGCAGGAGCGGGGAGAGAGGAGAGGGGAGCGCGGGGGGGTTGGGGTCGCCCCGCCCCGTCCCCGCGGGAAGGTGGCGGCGGCCGCGCACCTGCGGCGGGGACGGACGGACGGACGGACGGACGGACGGACGCGGGGCGGGAGCGCCGGCAGAAGCGGCCCGACGGGGCGGCCCGCTCACCTCTGCCGCGCACCGGCGAGGGGCGGACAACAGCCGCCCCGCGTGGAGAGGGGTGGGTGACAAACTTTAGGAGAGTCACCCCCGCGTGGGCGGGGGCTGCTCTGCAGTGCCCCGTGCGGTAAAGTTTTCCACGCGAGAGGGCTTCCGCAGAGCGGTGTCGGGGCCACGGGGTGCGCCTCTTCCGTGCGTACAGCATCGGGCGCTGGAGCAAACGCGCTGCCGCCCCACGCGGGTCACAGACTCGGGGAGAGACGGGCCCGCGGCCGCCCAGCCCACGGCACGGCGTCTCTCGCCGCCGCTCGGTGCCCCCGGCTCCGCCGCGCCTCGCGGGGCTGCCAGCGCCAGCCGCGCGGGCATTTTCCACGTGGGAGGCAGGAAATAAACACGAAATCGAGCATCAGGTTGCGGCGCGTGGAACAACCAGTGGTACTGAGACACGAGTCTTCGCTGCTGCCGGCCCCCTGCGCAGCGCGACCCAAGTTTAGCTCAACTTAACCCTATCCCATCCCGCTCCCGGCCGCCTCCGGTGGAAAGCTTGGGGAAAAAAAAAAAAAAAAGGAGATTAAAAAAACTACTATAGTGGATCTCGGCTGGTCCGGGCTGCGATCCGGACGGTAACCTGTCGGGCGCGCTCTGTCCCTCCCGACCGCGGCTTTCCGCAGCGCGGGACAGGGAGCGCCCGCACCCCTGCCCCTGCCGGTGCGGAGATTGGCCCGGCCGCTGCCGGCGGGGAGGCGAGGCTGAACGAGGGGAGACAGCCTCAGGCTTGCGGACAGCGGGGGATACACCAGGGAGAGGGAATAAAGTCCTGCGGAGGGCCGAGCGGCAGCGGAGCGCTGCAGGGCGCTCGGCGACAGGTAAGGACGGCGCTGCCTGGCCGGGCCCGTCCGCCCGCGCCCGCCCCTCGGGGCGGCGGGACAGGGAGTCCCGAGGGCAGGGGAGAGCCCCGACGGGGCCAGGGCTGCCAGGGCAGGCGCCCCAAAACTTGGCGCTGCCACGCTGTGCCAGCGGCGAGGGGCCGGGCCGCGCCTCGCCCCCCGCTCGCCCTGGTGCCGGTGCCGCCGCTGAGGCGGGCAGCTGCTCCGCTCCTCCCGTTCCCACCGTGAACATCCGTCTCACTAGAGGGGAGCCGCGGCGCCGGCCCCTCGCCTGGGCACGGACATCAGGCTGTGCTGAGCGCTGCCCTCCGTGCCAAAAGTTTGGGAGCCGGCCCGGGCAGCGCACCCGCCCTCGGGGCCAGCCCGTGCCCTGCCCGCGGGGTGAAACGCGTGTGCCCCGCGCCGGCTGCTCTGTGCCCGCCGCCGGGCCCGGCTGCCGCCGCTCGGCCGGGGGCGGCTCCGCGGGGCCTCCGCGGCGGGAGCGGGGTCACTAACGCGGGTGCATGAGCAACGCGACAAGCCACCGCAGCCGATCTCTGAGAAATCGCCCGGGACCGCCTGGAGGGACTGCCGGAGCTGTCGCAGGGGAGCTGCTCCGCATTAAAAAAATTACATGTCCCTGCCGGTGCCGGGATGGCGAGGAGATGCGGCCGCGCTCGCCCTAGAGCCCGGTGCCCGAACGAGGCGGAACCTCCGGCGGCGGCGCCCGGCCCGTCGGGGCTGGCAGGGCAGCAGGCAGGAGGGAGCCCGGCCGCTCAGAGAGCCGCTCCTCGGGGTCGGGGACCCTCGCAAGAGCCCTGCTGTGCCGTGCCGCCTTCCGAGGCCCGGCAGGGGCCGGCGCTGGCCAGCCCCGCGCTGTGAGTGCGCAGGAATCCCCGGTGTAACGGGGCGCATCCCGGGACGCCGCGCTGCAGCCGCTCTGCTGCCGCGCTCCGAGCGCTGGGCGGCCCCGCATCGGTGCCCGGGGCCCGTGGCGCCCTCCAGGCCCGCGAAAGTGCCGGGACGGCTTTGCCGAGAATTATTTTAACGTGACGCTTTCCGAAACGGGAGCACCGGGCCCTCCGCCGCCGGCAGCGATCGATGGGGCTGGCGCTGGCGCGGCCCCGCGGGAGCGGCCGGGGCTGCGCTGCACTCCGCGGGCGCGGGAGGCGGCACGGCCGGCCCGGACAGGTCCCGCGGGCTCTTGCGGGGCTCGGCTGCCGGGGTGACACACTCAGCCTCCCGGTGTAGCTGTAAGTGCTGCAGGGGCTGCGAGACAAGGGTGCAGAAGTGTGTCTAGACGCAGGAGGAGATAGGCTAAATTTGGCGGGGGAATGTCTCGCTCGGACGCTTTCCTTTTTTTATTTTCTCCTTTTTTTTTGTTTTGGTTTTTTTTTTTTTGT